>NC_085880.1:42116884-42154384 GCF_034702125.1 Engraulis encrasicolus | reverse complement strand
GATGAAACGACCAAAGCTATGTTCAACTTACCGTGAAATGTCCGCTTCATGTAATCGTGCACGTAATTAAAACGGTGACATTTTAGTAAGAAATCTTACCCTCTGTAGGGAATGACGATTTTTACGTCACTGGACACCATGTGACCGTTTTAAACCAATCACGTATCCGATTTACGGGGAAAAAGTGGCAAGCCGTTTGAAAAACTGAAAATAATGACAAGCCGTCTGTCTGACCTACCTATAAGAATCTCCCAAAATACCCTTTTGAAGAGGGTATATAATAACAATTATCAAAAATAATACTCGTGCCTACATTTCTGGATTGGGACAAATTCTAAATAAATAATAAATAATGCTTTATTTACTGAACAAAGCATAATTATGCTATTGACATTTCATACTGTGGATTTGAGCAATTAATGGAAACAATTGCAATAAGTAGGCTATAGATAACCCAGGCTATTGATAACCCTCTAAGTGATTGTAACTCCAAACAGTGCTTTGTTTATAGCACCAACAACTATTGTGCAAGTGGATGATAAGGTTACCTTTTCATGTTCACATATAATAACAATTATCAAAAATAATACTCATGCATATATCTCTGGATTGGGATAAGTTCTAAATAAATCATAAACAGTGCTTTATTTACAGCACAAGGCACAATTTTGCAATTGACATTTCATCCTGTGGTTTTGAGCAATTAATGGAAACAATTACAATAAGTAGGCTATAGATAACCCAGGCTATTGATAACCCTCTAAGTGATTGTAACAGTGCTTTGTTTATAGCACCAACAACTATTATGCAAGTGGATGATAAGGTTACCTTTTCATATTCACATTAATAAATGGAAATAATCTAATGATCAATGATAAGGACCATTCAGGTATTCATGTATTCATTTATTCACTAATAACTATACAACAAATAAAAAAATCAAAACAAGTGGCATACACATGAACCAGCATTTTCATGAACTGTGTGAAAGCATCCAGGTACACATCTTTTGCGCATGCCACAGCAAATGACTTCAGTGAGATTGAAGTTTACTGCAGTTGGGGGCCATGGGCATGACATGCCAGGACTGTGACTAAGCAGCCTCTTCAAAAGCAAAGCTGCTGTGTAAAGTGTCCGTGTCTCCTCTGCTGTGGTTGGTTGCTTTGACTTCCTCCTTTCTGTGTCGCTGTCTGGCTCATTTCGCTGGACTGAGTCGTCTCCGCACCTGATGGTAACAAGTCCAAGACTGCATTCGTCGACAAGTTCTCAGCAAAAACCAGTTCAGATGTGTTGCGTTTGGCGGGGGTGTGGAACACTAGCTGAGGAAAATCACGACTGAGCCTCTTCTTCAATATATCCTGTCTGTAAACACAAATCAACAAAAAAAGAGGCATATCAGTACAAGCATAGTGGGGCTTCATGTAGTCGCTGATATGCAATAGCCACCCTCACACATTAACTCGGAGTGAATAAATAATATTGGTGGAGTTTACTTGCTATGCAACAGATATAATACCAAGTATTCCCAAGGGAAGCACATACTGTAACGAACATCACACTATCAAGAATACTGACATCCTCCTTATTTCAAAATATTACAAGTACAGTATGTGCAGATGACAAGCAGAGTGTTAGAGAATAATTTCAGTCAATTTCAACATGCAGTTGTAATGCTCACACTACCCTGGACGTGTCAGTACTAGAGATTTTTTTTTCTTCTTCTTCAGCCTTTTCCGAGATTCTGGTCATTGTAATGAGGGCAGCGCTTTGTTTACATTTCAAAAAACATTTTTATTTATTCCCAAAAACATCCAAAAGGTTATACAACATCAGCCGACAACTAGCAAACAGCGACACCCTTTAAATATTTGGAGTAGGCCTATGTTGTAAACAATGTAAACACATGCTGCCCCCATTAGAATAGCTCATATCTCGGAAAGGGCTGAGCCGAAAAATGTGCCATCACCGGGTACTGACAAGTTAAGGGTATGAGCAATACAACAGCATATTGAAATTGACTGAAGTGGTCCTTTAAGTCACATGCGTGAACTTTCCCTTGGATTTGACAAATTCGTAATACACTGACTTGCAATTACCTGTAGGTTGAAGCATCAACACCTTCACTTGACTGCACAAGGGCAATAAAGGCCTTCCTCAGTTGGCTCATCCTCAGCACCTCTTGGTTGATCAGTAGCCTTTAGCGGATTACCCTCTCGCAGAATAACTTGTAGCTCAGATCAAATGTTGGCCCAATCCTTACAAAAATATAGAAGAAGATGTGTGTTGTGAGAGCTTTCTTTGTGAGATCCATGTTGTGAGAACAAACTGTCTGAATCATAGGACACACATTGTACTGTGTTTCTATATAAAATTAAAATTGACTTACTGTTCTTTCTCTGCTCTGACAGGCTCACTCAAAAACCTTGTGTACTCTCTGTAGCAACTTCTGTGGTACTGCACCTCCAGAGCCACACAGTCTCTGTCCTTGATGTGAATGAGGATGCTCTTGGCTTCCTTTACTTCGGCTGCTTCCTGCAACTTGCCTTGTACAAAAAAAAGAAAAAAGAATGAATAAATAGACAGGCAAACAATTAGACATTTTTCCTGGTGGAGTGGTATTGTAAAAAAACAAAATGGCGATGGGTGTTGCACCCCCCAAAAAAGCATTCCGTAGCCTCTTACTGCAGTGCAGATGGGGTTGCCAGCGGGCCTATTCACTATTTGCTGAAAACTACATCATAACAACATTGCTATGACAGTGCAGAGTAACAGATTAAGACATACATATTAAAATTTTGGTGACAGTAAGGTTATAACATAGGTGCTGTGCTAAGGGGTTAAGCACACAGATCTACAGCACAGCCAGGACACACCTCTTGAGCCTGGTCACTGAGGCTGCCCAGGGACAGAAGCGGAAAAATCCCAAGTGTACAAGTGAGAGAGGGGGGCAGTGGGGGGTAGGGGAATGGCACGGGGGATGGGATGGCAGAAGCAGTGTCTTAACCAGACAGGCCATCAGGCTGAGGAGCCACATTTCTGAACAGATATTCAGAGTCATATCAACATCAGGCATGCTTTGACATCCATATAAACATACCCTATCCTATTTAAGACAAAGTGTGATTCATTTAAACATCTAAAACCTAAAACACTGGGGGTACTATAGGCATGGGGATGTTTTGCAGGCTATTGGAATGTAATTTCACACCACACACATAACACATTATGCCAATTCACACGTGCATTCATATTAGAATTAGACAAAAAAACAATGATTGTGCAGCAGTGTGGGCTAGATAGTCAGTCAACTTCTACTAACATCTGTGTGTGTGTGTGTGTGTGTGTGTGTGTGTGTGTGTGTGTGTGTGTGTGTGTGTGTGTGTGTGTGTGTGTGTGTGTGTGTGTGTTGGGGGATGGGATGCATTCGCATAGACTGTGTGGTGGGGGTGAGAGTAATCTTACCTGCGGTTAAAGTCTGTGTTTTCGTTCTCTTTGACGTCTGCCACTCGCGACGATACATTTGCTGTCTTTCTTGCAAATCATGCAGACAGAAGGAAGAACGGGGCCAGAGCTCGTGATGGCCAAGCTTGATCTGGATCGCAGTTTCCTGGTCGGAGTGGTGGTCACATCCGATAAAGCGGAGCCTGGCTAGTTCGGGGGTCTTGTTGGCCATCTCCCCTCTCTGCCTCTCGCAAGACACGCCGTGTGACTCGTTCAATTTCCCGCTTGTCAATAAACCTCCGGTAGCATGTGGGATGGAGAGCCGCATCCTCGGGAATTCCGTCAAACTCCAACTCAATACGCTTAAAATGTTCTGCTACGTCTCTGCACTCACCCTTCAATTCTAGCCGCTGCCGAAAATTTCGATATGTATTCCACCGTATATTGGTGAAATTCTGTGTTTCTTCATGCTTGACCGAAGATATATGCATGTAACACAACTTGCGTTTCGAAGATGTCTTTTTTTGTACATTTTCGGTCGAGATTTCGTCTTCCTCGGTACTACTAGATGATCGACCAGCTCCTTCGGTAGCCATGCTACTTCCGTTTACTCCTCATCTCAGCTGACATAGCAGTTAGCTGATTCGTTCCTTCTGATGACGCTTCAACCGTGGCACCTCTCGAGGCGAAAAGTATTATTACGCCGGCCGAATATCTACATACGCCTCGGAGACAGTAGTTCGTCATTACGTTGCGAATTTGAATAGCCTTGCAGTGCGGACTATTCCGAACAGAGGTTTTAAATCCTCTATATAAGTCTTTCTTTTTTATGAACTGAATGTCTGTTTGTTCGGAGGCTGTGGAGCGAAGTTCGGTTTCTGAAGCACTTTTCGAGGGTCACCTTCCGGCCTAATGTGGGGAACACAGACACTGCTTTATTCCGGCGTTTCTAAATACTGATTTTGTAATTACTGATTAAGTAATACACGACACACGATAACTACGTGTAGGCCTAGGGTTGATACATCACGAAGGTGCACAACGTTGCTGTTGGCTGTCCCATCTGGCACTGTAGGGAACTAAATTTGAGACCATGGAAGACGATTTCCAGAAGACCGGTAACCACGATTTTGTTCCTGAAAGTACTAACAGCAAGATGGGAGAATCAGATGAAGATTTAACGGACGATGAGGTTTGTCAGTAAACTTTAGAGTTGGTTTTGTTTTGTTTTTGTACTTGATAATTCTTTCATCGGCCATAGTAAGTGTGTCTCATGGACGTTGTTGGTGCTCAACAGGTAGATTGAAGCATTAGCAATCCTGCCATTAAATGTGCCTTTGTGAGTTCACCAAAATGAACACAATAATGAAATCAGAGCTCAAACTTTATTAGTTTGAGATACCATTCCATGTAAACATCGCTTCTCACAGCCATTAACCTCAACCAAACGTTGATACCATTAGCTGGCTATGCTCGTTCTCGGATGCGTTTGCTTTCACTTTGGCTGATGCATAATCGTTCGTCATAAGCTCACCCAGTGTTTTGTTGTGGTTTCCAGCGTTCACTACCCTTGAGGGACTTCTATCCTTACATTCGTTGTTCCCTTTGCAACGGCTTCCTCATCGACGCCACCACCATAACAGAATGTTTACACACGTGTGAGTTGTCAACCATTTCATTCAATCACTACTCAGCCTGCTTGCTTTTGCTCGGAAACATGTAGTTCATATATGAAATGGGCTAACTGTGAAATAAAGAGAGAATTTCAATTAACAGTAATATTTGGTAATTCACTGTTGCAATGAAGTGTTCTATTATGCTGTTTTTGGGTGGTGACATTGTCGTCTTTCTGGTTGCAGTTTGCAAGAGTTGCATTGTGAAATACTTCTTCTACAGCAACAGATGTCCCAACTGTGCCATTGTTGTGCACCAAACACAGCCACTTTACAATATCAGGTAGGCCTGCTGCTGCTGAATCTAATTTACATGTACAAAACAATTCAAAGCCGTTAAGCCCAATTAAAGCTCTTTCTGAGATATTGGATTTCCAGGACTCTGCTAAAGTAATAATTGTATTCTGTTTCAATAGTTTTTTATTTATTTATTTTATTCATTTTTTGATTGTTATTTGATTCATTCAATGCCATTCTGCAGTATCTATTGGTAACCTCACATGGTTTGACATTCATAACCCATGGTATCCCTCTGATCCTTGTTTTGCTCTGTATTTGTTCAGGCCAGACAGACAACTGCAAGATCTTGTCTACAAGATGGTACCCCGCCTCGAAGAATGTACGTTTTTTTTTACTCATAAAACTATGCAACTTTCGCTTTTACCTAGTTTAGCCCACTAGTGAAGAAAACTGTTTTAAATTTTCAATTTCGCCCTACTTGTCATGTTTATCTTTTAGCGGAAAGAAAGCACATGATTCAATTCTACACAGAAAGAGGGCTTGAAGTTCCTAAAACAGGTAAGTCCCGATCTTTCAAGCTGTTCTTTGTGGCTGTAAGTTTAGCGATTCTTTTCTTCTGCATTGTCGTCTAATTACAGTGTTAATGTTGATGCATGTTGATAACAGTAAAATGCTTGATGCTGTACTGCTGTATGTGTATTGTATGTGTACTTTCTATGCCTACACTGGCTATGTCTACACCATATGTCTATGTCTGCATGGGGAAGTAGGAAACATCATTTCAATTCTTTGTATGATCACTGCATGTAAACAAATTGACAATAAATTGACTTGACTTGACTTGCTCCTTGTAGTTGCTACACCGTCTGCGGTCCAGAACAAGCTCCCGAAAGGACCGAAGGTGCCCCAGTCTGTCTTCTCCATCCCCCCAGAGCTGGACGTGTCTCTGATGTTAGAGTTTTCTGGGTGAGTGGCGTGCAGGCTCAACGTCTCAATTGAGTGTTTCTTAACATTTTACTTGACGCCAGCGATGGTGTCATACGGATGACGTAGTAGTGTCATAATAGTCAAACAGTGTCATGAGCGTGTCATAAACATGCTGGTAGTGTCATAAATGTTTTATGGTCATTAAAAGTTGACATTGTTGGGGCTGTCTTTGCCATAACCGAATGCCACTTAATGATAAATTAATTCATTTTTTAGTTACAGATTGAAAAAGAAATAATTGCTTGTGAAATGGAAAAAAGTTATGTGTACTGTACCCATGCATGATTACATGTAACTATAAATGTCATGGGTTTTTTTTACAGGGCAGAGGAAGGCATTGGGAACTACAAGGTAAATTCAAACTTAAAAATATATATATTTATTATGTAGACATTCTTCTGTTGTAGCTATTGAGGCCTGTAAACCTTGTTCAGCACTATACTTGATATGGTATTTAATGTTGCCTTAGTTTGCTTGCAGGAGCGTCATCTCCTTGCCATTACAGTAACTGCTGTGTAATAGTACCATTATAGCGCCCAAAATTCAGAGGCTGATAAAAAAATGCACGTTTTTAAGTTAGTGTACTGATGATTTCCACCCTTGGTGTGTGTGTGTGTGTGTGTGTGTGCGCGTGCGTGCCTGCGTGCCTGCGTGCCTGCGTGCGTGCCTGTGTGTGCGCCTGTGTGTGTGTGTGTGTGTGTGTGTGTGTGTGTGTGTGTGTGTGTGTGCCTGTCCACTCAGCCATTGGAGAGGAAGTACGTGCGTGTGTCAGGGGAAGCCACCATCCGCCACGTGGAGCTCTTCATCAGACGCAAGATGGAGCTCAACCAGAGCTGTCAGGTACAAACACATACACACACACACACACACACACACACACACACACACACACACACACACACACACACACTTTACTTTTTCTCCCCTGAAATTTCTTTCCCATCATGTGGCTGTTTCGACTAATTAGAGATGTGCAACGGACAAACGAAGTCATCAGCACAATGCAAGATATGTTGTTGATAATTAAACATCATTCAAGATGTCGTTTCACTGTGGCTGCTCAATACATGGGTTCACCGTGTTTATAAACACGATATTGTGAGGAGGGCCATCCACGTGAGCTAATTTTTTGACCTGCAGAGGTTTTCAACAATCAGAGGTTGAGTTGTGTGCAGCCAGGGTCGCACAGCCAGAGGAAAACAAACATTTAGAAACCATGTATAGAGGATGCCCACGTGGGTCTCTTCCCCCAAGAGGCTCCCCAGCTCGAGCTGCTTCACTGCGTCCCCTTTGCTCTAATTAAAGATTAGGGGGCTAGTAGAGCAGAGAAGAGATTAAGTCCTCCTAGTACTTGGGAAGCGGAGACTGTTTGTATTAAGTCTGTTACATGTTTTGCATTTATGTGTACCGGTGTGCATGTTTTTAGCTGGCTACTACTGGTGAACGTTTTTGGTCTACTTGCAAACGTGTGTGTGTGTGTGTGTGTGTGTGTGTGTGTGTGTGTGTGTGTGTGTGTGTGTGTGTGTGTGTGTGTGTGTGTGTGTGTGTGTGTGTGTGTGTGTGTGTGTGTGTCCTGTGAGTGTGTGTGATCAAGGTCATTGTTGATGTCTGGGCTCTTCTCTCGTGTGTGTGTGTGTGTGTGTGTGTGTGTGTGTGTGTGTGAGAGAGAGAGAGAGAGAGAGAGAGAGAGAGAGAGATATACAGAGAGAGAGAGAGAGAGAGAGAGAGAGAGAGAGAGAGAGAGAGAGAGAGAGAGAGAGAGAGAGAGAGACAGAGAGAGACAGAGAGAGACAGAGAGAGGCCGTAAGTGTGTGTGATCAAGGTCATTGCTTATGTGTGGGCACCTCCCTCTCCTTGTGTGTGTGTGTGTGAGAGTGTATATGTGCACAGTATGCTACTTAATGCTACTCCAACTGCATTTTGTCAAAAAGGCACCTCCCTCTTCTCTCGTGCGTGCGTGTGTGTGTGTGTGTGTGTGTGTGTGTGTGTGTGTGTGTGTGTGTGTGTGTGTGTGCGTGCGTGTGTGTGTGTGTGTGTGCGTGTGTGTGTGTGCGTGCGTGCGTGTGTGCGTGCTATATGTTCTCCACAGGTGGACGTGGTGTGTGCAGAGCAGGTGCTGGAGAGATGTCGATCCCTCAGGGAAGTCCGCAGCAGCGTGGGGCAGCGAGGCCTGCAGGTGAAGAACACACACACACACACACACACACACACACACACACACACACACACACACTAGGGATGCAAATTATCGATTAATTCATCAATCATTAGTTGATAGCCTTATCGATCGACTTACTATTCATTGATAAGCGTTTTCCCCCTGAAATCTCAATGTTTCACGGGAAAAAAAAGAATCAATCAAAAAAATGTAATTAAAAATTGAGATAAAATTGCATATTTCAATTAATTCTATTTAAATTCTTTAATCCAAAGGTGATTTAAATATTCCCACTATTCACACCCCTCTTCACACACACACTCTTCACATGCCCATTTCACCTGGGTCTCTTGTCAGTTGAATTGTCGATTAATTGCCATTAAATGCTTTCGATCGATTAATCGTTTGCATCCCTAACACACACATGCACACATGCGCGCGCACACATGCCCGCACACACACACACACACGCACACACACGCACACACACACACACACACACACACACACACACACACACACACACACACACACACACACACACAGGGCCCTAGGCCTGGATTTAGGCCTAGGTTTTCCACACTGCCTAATACAAGACTGTTAGGAGACTTATGCCTCTTTTCCACTGCCGGTTTTCTGGTAGGCCTACAGTTTGACAAAGCGTGACTCGGCCGCCACTTTTTGCTTTTCGAATAGGCACGACACAGCTCAATCGTAAAGCAAAAAGGGGTGGCCGAGTTGCGCTGTGCCGAGCTGTAGGCCTACCGGAAAACTGTCAGTGGAAAAGGGGCATTATTGACCCATGCCCCATTATACATAGGCCCTAAGCCCTATAGTGCGCTGATTCTCAAACTGTGGGCCCTGAAGGTATTCCAAGTGGGCCTTGAAATCACTTTCTATAAATCAAGAATCATATTTTTGTGTGTGTTGCTGTTGATTTATTTGCATTTTATTGTTTATTGGGTCAGACAAGGGCCCCGAACATTTGTGAAAATGTTAAGTAGGCCCCGAGTTGGAAAACGTTGGGAACCCCTGCTATTAGTGTGTGTGTCACAGTGGTTATTACACACACTTAGATATTTGTCTCAGTCTTGATCTGGAAAGTGGTAGGACTCACAAGTTAAACACCTAAATCATGCCCAAAGTTGTTCGGCTCGAATAGATTTCATGTACTGCATTTCAATCACCTTGTTCAACTTACTGTATTATGGCAGATGTGTTTGTTTCATCCATGCTGAATGAAATTCCAAATTCCCAACTGATTTCCTGGGTAATGGTCCAATCCTCTGAGGTCTGTGTGTGTGTGTGTGTGTGTGTGTGTGTGTGTGTGTGTGTGTGTGTGTGTGTGTGTGCACGTGCGCGCGTGTGTGTGCGTGCGTGCGTGCGTGCGTTTACGAGCTGTGAACTGTGCTGCCTCCTTTGGGAAGGACTAGGCTGGACTGTGAGATGGCATGTTTCTTAGCGACAGACAGAGGTCTGTATACACTACACTCTGCTTCCAACTCCTTTAGTCTGGATCCAAGAATCCAGTGACAGAAACCAAATCATCACTCTTGTTCCCAATCCCAAACCTAGTCTCATCAAACCAATCTTGTCTTTTTGCTGGAGGAGCTGATTTTTTTTATTTTATCCAACATTGACCTGTGTGAACTGGTATGAACTGAAATTAAGTTACAATTATATAATTATACAAAAATATGATATAATTTTTGAGATATTTAGTTATAATTGTTAACTGAAAAATTAAGACAGTTAAGCAAATAAACAAATGGATAATAAAAACCCAGTGCAGAAGTAGTGTGGACAGAACTCAGAACCAATAGTCTATTTGGAGTTAGTAATATACAATCTATGATTTGGAGAGATCTGTCTTGCCCTCGTTGCCCTATTTTGGTCCAGGGAGGCAGGCAGTCTGATGAAGCCAGGTAATTGTGACCCGAGAGTTCAACACTGACGGGCTGGACTAATGGCTGTATATAGTAGTCATTGGGCAGGACTTTCCCCAAGCTGATTATTGGCTCCTGTTGCTCAGGTAGAGAGAGGGGGGTTGTGAAGGCTGACTGTGACTCGACACTAACCCCCGCTGCATGCTGTCAGGTACACGCTGGGCTATTACAACACACCTGCTGCCTTGCATGCAGAGACAGCATATGGTGTCTTTGTCAGGCTAAGCATGTTTCTATTATACATGTGGATACAACTTTGTGTCTGTGATCGACTCTAAAGACAACATATGGTGTCTTTGCTAGGCTAAGCATGTATTTATTATATGTGGATACAACTTTGTTTCTGTGATCGACTGTAAAGACCACCTCTGTGTTTTACATGTAGTGCAAAAAAAGAGAGAGCCTGTTTTTGTAGCTAGTCATCGGCTATCTCGTTTGTCTTGCACTGAAAACAAGGCTTTTGTCTGTCCCAGGGAAATACACATTCAGGTCCAATAAATCAATTGGTTTGAGTAAGCTTTGTCCATCAGCCGGATGACCTGGCCAAGACTGTTCTCATAACTTAATAACATTAACGTCATATTTAGAAAAACATGAAAAATGTCACAACCTGTACAACCGGTCATGGGGCGTAAAATGACACACCACAAAGTGCACACACCTGCAACAACCTGGCGTGCTATTTCCTGTATGTGCTGTCTCATGATGCAGTTCTGTATTTCCTGACCTGGGGCCCACTGTAGAAGCTGGTTCAGTAGTAAACCAGGCTAAGTTAAGAAGTAAATCATCTAATAGAGGAGCACTCCAGGCTCTTCTATTAGATGATTTACCTCTTAATCTAACCTGGTTTACTTCTGAACCAGCTTCTTAGTAGTATACCCTTATATAATGAGCTTGGCTAGCGATCTATGCCAACAGAGCATTAGCCCTCCCCTCACCCACCCTGGTATGGTCTGATTTCAAAAAGTGAATCTGAAAAAATGAAAATGCTCCCACTGTAAAATTTCAAACTCAAGACGAAGCTGTTGTCAGATAGCCTGGAAGTACCCATGCTGCCTTGCGCGTTCTTTTCAAACTGCTGGACACACTTGTGATTTAGTCTGGCATTTGCCGCCAGACAAGTTGTCAGATGCTTTCCCCTAACAATTCCAATTAACTTTTGATTTTGATGTTTTAACTTTCTTTGATTCTGATTATTTACTTTCTACTCATTTATTTTCTTTCTTCATTTCATGTTTTCTTTATTCCTGCTTTTATCTTTTTCCCCTTTTTATTCCTTTATTTTTTTCTATTTCATTTGCCGTGCTCTTTTATCTTTGTAAAGTACATTGAACTGCATCTACATGATTCTACAGTGTATAAAATGTGCTATAAATGAAAAAAAAAGTATGTGCAGACTTAAATCCTCGTTGTGTTCTTTTAATTTGCTGAGCTTTGGGTCTGCTGACCTTCCTCAGGTCTCAGGACTGAGATCAGCAGACCAAAAGCTCGGCAAATTAAAAGAACACCATGAGGACTTAAGTGTGCACACACATTTTTCTTTCATTTATCACAGTTTTTGTTTTATGTTTGGCACCTTTTATCGAGAGTGCGGACTAATCCGGGTAAATATGAACTGCGCTGTACAAATAAACTTGTTTTTTAGGGGGTGCTATGGCGCAGCGTGCCAAGCCTCCCACATTTGGGCTTGCATGCTCATGGGGACCCTGGTTCAAGTCCGGCCGCGGTCATTTCATTTCCCGATCCCTCCCCGTCTCTCTGTCCCACTCGCTTCCTGTCACCATCTCAGAATGTCCTATCAAATAAAGGCATAAAATCCCCTAAAAATATATTTTAAGAACAAAAACAAATAAACTTTTGTTTTGCCCACAGGACGGGCTGCTGGTGCTCCACTTTGGCCTGGTGATGTCGGACTAACGGGGAGGACTGGAGGAGGCCTGGGCCGTAACCTGCGCCGTCACTGTGAAATCCAACTAACCTCAGAAAGGAGAAGCCACAAGTCCACAGGGCACAACACACACACACACACACAAACACACACACACACACACACACACACAAAAAAAACCTCCGGGCAGCTCTATGCAAATTTCTTTTGTATAGTAAAAAAAAAAATCTGCGGGGGATTTACTCTTCTCAAACTTGCCTCCATGAAATGCCAGAATACTCGTTTGCCATCACGTATATGACCCACCCTTTTACTGTAACACAAGGGACCTATACTAAGAAGCTGGTTCAGTATGAGGACTCCAGGCTCTTCTATTAGATCAGGGGTTCCCAAACTTTCCCCCCTGCGCACCCCCTTTTACATTTCAATGTGTTTCGCGCACCTCCCAAGTAAATGTTGCACAGCTGCACATTTTGGGCAATCCTCATTTCCAATAGACCTGACTTTTTTTTGCCATCATTACAATGGAACTTGCTGCATGACAAGTCTAGGAGTTATAAATTGCACTTCAGCTGGATCCTTCCAGCATACAATTCACCAAAAAAACAATTACAAACTACCATAAACCCATATCTCGCGCAACCCCTTGTAGCAGGTCGCGCACCCCCAGGGGTGCACGCACCCCAGTTTTGAGAAACACTGTATTAGATGATTTACCTCTCAACTTAACCTGGTTAACTCCTGAACCAGCTTCTCATATACCCCTAAGGGCTCATGGGTGGGTCTGGTGGCGTTGCCTGCTGCTGTTGCTGGACACTGAAGGGCTCAACCCCAGTAAAAGTATGTGCTAGCAGAGTGCTTCTCAACGGGGGCTTTATAGCCCCCCCCAGGGGGCGCTAGGGACCCCTAGGGGGGTGTTCGGAAGGATAAAGCTGAGAGAGGGGGCGGGTGGGGTGCTCAATTGCTGAATTTCTCAATTGGCAGGCTTATAATGATGACCAGGTGAGTTCCTGCTACTCATGGTATGATGATCTGTGTATTTTGGTGCGATATCAGTGGCTTTAATTTGAATAATTCTCTCTCTCAGTCTGTCTCTATCTCTCTCTCTCTCTCTCTCTCTCTCTCTCTCTCTCTCTCTCTCTCTCTCTCTTTCCCTCTCTTTCTCTCTCTCTCCATCTCTTTCCCTCTCTCTTTCTCTCTCTCTCTCTCTCTCTCTCTCTCTCTCTCTCTCTCTCTCTCTCGTGTTCTTGTTGACGTGTTTGCATTTGAGTGCCTTTTGGGAGTTGCATTAGAGTGCCTGTAGAGAGTTTGCAGTTTGCATCATTTGAAGGCTATTATAGCAGCAGCTTGATCTGCTTGCCATTACCTGCTGTGTACAGTACAATTATTGCTCCCAGAAATGAAATGCAGTTTTGTAAAGTGATTACAACAACCACTAGCTTTTCATAATTACCCTGAAATATGAATCCAAAAACAATTCTGTTTTCTAAATTTGGAAATCTCTACAGATTTGTAGCCATTTTTTTGTGAACCGTTTTTCTAATCACACTGTGATATTTTCCTGTTTTTGAGTTGAAAATAAATACTGATGACTTTTTTCTAAAATCCTGTTCGTGTTTTGTTTGTTTGTTTACATTTGCTTAGTCGTTGTTGTGGTGTAGCTTCTTGATTGTGATTGGTTCAGTCAGTGGGCTCTGTGCTTCTGCCTGTGTGTGTGTGTGTGCCCCTCGGCACATTTCGCCGTGGGCAATTTGCCCTTAGTAAGGGTGCATCCCAATATGTGACCTTGCCTCCTCCACTTGTGCTTGTCTCCTCGTCCCGCCTCCTGGCCCCTCCTCCGTGGAGAAAACGATAAAGTTTCCCAGCTGTCAGCCTCGCCACAACAACTTTTGAGGGACTGTTTTTCATTCACCATCCCAATTGCAAATGAGAAAAAGACTTTACAATTGAGCTTTTGCAAGATATTGAAATATAATGCTGTTGTCAGTGATGTCATCATGACGAGAAGCAAGTGGAGGAGGCAAGTGGAGGAGGCAAGGTTGCATATTAAAACGCACTCTAAGTGTATGGAGGATTATCCTCTTAGAGCAAAGGCGGAGGAGGATGAGTCACATAAAGATCTCTACCTTAAAGGACCAGTTCAGTCAATTTCAATATGCTGTTGTATTGCTCAGGCTACACCCTTGACTTGTCAGAACCCTGTGATGCCACATTTTTCGGCTAAGCCCTTTCCGAGATATGAGCTATTCTAATGGGGCCAGCGTTTGTTTACATTTTTAAAGAAATTAACATAGGCCTACTCCAAATATTTTCCCAAAAGGTACCGCTGTTTGCTAGTTGTCTGCTGATGTTGTATAACCTTTTGGATGTTTTTGGGAATAAATACAAATGTTTTTTTTTTATGTGTAAACAAAGCGCTGCCCCCATTACAATGACCAAGATCTCGGAAAGAAGAAAGAAAAAAACCCTCAGGTACTGACAAGTCCAGGGTAGTGTGAGCATTACAACTGCATGTTGAAATTGACTGAACTGGTCCTTTAAGGCCTTTACATTAGAGTACAGTGGGCTTGGAGCAGAGCTCAGCCTGCATGTGTCCTGAACGCTGACGGGTGAGAGGAAGTGCAGTCATGATGTAGGCTAGTGCAGTGGTGCAATAGATTTAAAGGGACACTATGCAGGAAATGGTCAAAAAAGGTACTGCAACTATGCTGCTAATTGAAACTGGGCTGCCTATTGCCAAATTTGATCTTTACATGGAAGTTTACTAAGTAATAAATTTGCAGCTAAAAATGGCTATTTTTGGAAATTCAAAATGGCAGACCATGGAGAAGATCCCCCTTTTCATGAATGAAAAGTGTAATTTTTCCAGTCATAATGAATACTTAGAATTTGATGCTGATGGTAAGTATTCATGAAAAAGGTAGCATTAGTGAATGGGCAGCATGAATTCTGGAAATAAACAACAAAAAATCTCACACAGTGTCCCTTTAAGATCCTTTTTTGCAATCTAGAACTTAGCTGTGAAGCATTTCTGGAAAGTGTAGTTGCTATGCTATGCTAACTTTGTTGCTTCCAATGCAATTTCCCATTGGCAACTACCGAATTTGCGTTACGCTTTCCAGAAATGCACCCCTGAACTGTCTGGTCATCTCAAAAACACGACATCCCCTGCATACTCAAGCACGTTCTGTGATCTGTGTACTTGGCTGAAACATACAAAACAGAGTGTTAGGGGGTTTTTGGTTTGTTTTAATGGAATCTCAGTTCTGTGAACACTAGGAACTCAGGTTTACTTCGCCTGACAGAAAATGACTTATGACCTATGAAAATGGTTTAAACACAGACCCCAAAAGTCAAACATTTTTGCATTTTGAGAAGTGGGATCATGAAAGTATAAGGGTGAGCGACTGTAGTGCATTTGGCATCTGCAGGTAACCATAATCAGAAGGCCAATAGTTCAGTCCTTGTAAACCTTACATATAGGAAACATAAATGTCAACAACCACTGGCAGTGATCTCTACTGTACAGATATACAACTTTAAAATCAATTGTACACAAAGTATAATGTAAAAGAGACAATACTCCTCAAACACACACACACACACAGACCGTGTATTCTGAATCTGCCAACACTATCCTGCTCAACAAATAAAAGGAACACTGCAATAAGGGTATAAGATAAGCATAATGGAATACCCTTGATATTTAATGTTCCATTTTAAAATGTAGGCTATGCATCACGTGGAATGTGATTTGATTTCACAGGAGCTTGATTGACTTGGCGTGATGTGCCTATTGTGTTGATTTGGCAGTCCCTCTGTGTTTTGAGCATGTAGTATACAGTAGGTGAGAAAGGACACTGGTGGTCTAATTGGAGTTGACGTCCGTGGTGTCCCCCTTCTCCACAGTCTCCTCCGTGATCTCCTGGAAGGCTTCTCTCTGTGTGGCGGCCGCCTTGCTAGACTTGGCCTGGCCCTGTCCGTCCTCCTCCTTCTCCCTCCTGGAGTTCCGGGAGGAGCCGCTGCTGTGGGGGCGCGGGGAGGGGGAGTGGTAGCCGAAGTTCAATAGGCTGCTGGGGGCTCCTTGGTTGGGGACCAGGTAGCTCAGGCCAGTGCCGAAGTGGCTCTCCTCGCCCTCCAGCAGTTTCCTTTTGGTTTGAGGGGAAGGAACATAACGTACCAGGCATTATAAATGGTGTTTCAAGACCAATTTGATTTCCTTTATCATGTCTATTTAAAGTGATACTGTCCCATTTTTGGAAACCAGCTTATTTTACACCTGCCTTTGAGTTAAATAATAGGGTTTTACCGTTCTCCTGTACTTCCAACAGTTTTCTAGGTATGGCAGTGCACATTTTACCTCCAAGCTAAGAGTTATCATTGAGTCCTATGAGACCAGTTAGCCGCGAGCTGGTCTCATAGGACTCAATGTTAACTGCTAGCATGGAGGTATATTTTGTCATACCCAGAGAATGCTTGAAAGTAGAGGAGAACGGTAAAACCCTATTATTTAAGTCAAGGGGAGGTGTAAAATGAGCTTATTTCCAAAAATGGGACAGTATCACTTTAAGTCAATATGCATAATAAAGAAAAAGTAGGCCTACTTTTATATTCTTATTTAACTGGTTGTTTTACAGCAGGGGTGGGGAATCTAAGTCTTGAGGGCCGTTTACGGTTTGTTTTGAAGGTGGCTGCCTGCCTACCTTCAATATAGGCCTAAAGTGCAGGGGGAAATCATGGTTTGTGTCCATAGTATCTAGTGTGGCCATTGGAGGACTGTTATGGCCCTTGGATGATTTGGAAGTGGCCCCTCAAAAGGTTCCCCACCCCTGTTTTACAGGCTTTAAGCAACACGGTAGCCAATTTTGTTTCCTTTTTAAGAAAATATTTAAAAATCCATAGGCCTACACTTACATTGGCCAGGAAGGATTGATGAAAATGTAGATACACAAAGCACTTATTTTGATGATTGAAGACTGAATATTGAAACATAGAGATGGATACCTGTATGCTGCGATTTCAATATCCAAGGCCATTTTTACATTCAGCAGGTCCTGGTATTCCCTCAGGTGACGCGCCATCTCGCTCTTCGTTCCTCTAAGCTCATTTTCAAGCTGCCCAATCGTTTCCTGTTGAGAACAAAGACGTTCAGAATCACATCACGTTGAAAAACTGTTAATCGAATCTTTCTACCACCAACTTTCAGAACGTATGTTTTGCACTGGCACTGCCAGTAGACAGCGGGTCTTAACACAGGCTTACATAGGTTTGTTGTTTTGAAATTCGGATATCTCTAAGCATGCTTTCGAGTAGCATGCGTGTTAATCAGATTAAATGGTGGAACATAATACCCAGTCTTCGAGGAGGTAGAACATTCACCCACCAGTTCATGTTGGACATTCTGTGCACAATTTATCAATAGCTATGATGACAATGAATACGTGTAAGTAAGACTCTGTAAGATACACGTTTATATGAGTACAGTGCCCTAGCAGAGAAACCACGACCTTGTTAATGGTCTTTACGCAATCCTCTTTCATCAAGTAGCCTAGTCGCGTGGGTGGAATGCCGCTCCAGGTTGCGCGTTCAGATTTCAGCACCATGGACAGCGAGATGTTATTTTTGCGTGTTTTTCTTAAAATTGCCTTTTATACTAGGGTTTGCATCTGTAAGCATTTCCGTAACATAATGCCTCTTAAACTAATGAACTTATATCACATTACATCAAAAACACATTTTCACTGAGGCTGTTTTCTATGGGGTCGTTCAAAGTTCACGCACCTGGTATCCGGCGAGGTCGATATTATGCGAGTCTTCCATCTCACGAATCTGACGTTCCAATGATTCGTTGGTCCCCCTCAGTGTTTCTATTTCAATAGTCTTACTCTGTACCTGTCGTCTGTAATCGCTTATCTCCTCTCTGTTGGCGCGTATAGCCTCGTTGGTCCTCGCGGCCTGCTCATTCAAATTGGCAAACTTGTTCTTATACCATTCTTCGGCGGACTGGAGGTTCTTTGACGCCATGGACTCATACTGGCTTCGTATCTCTTTCAAAGCAGAACTCAGATCGGGCTTTGACATGTCCATCTCGACGGAGACTTGGGCAGCGCTCATCATGCCCGTCAACTCTGACACCTCCTCGTCGTGAACCTTCTTCAGAAAGTTGATCTCGTCCAAAAGAGTTTCCACTTTCCTCTCCAAATCCAGGCGCACCAAAGTTGCGTCGTCTACGTCTTTTCTGTACACTTTCAGCGCATGCTCTGCCTCCTCTCTCGCCCTGATCTCGTCCTCATACTTGGCTCTGAGTTTTTGCAAGTCGTCCTCGATGTTGTCCCGTTCTATCAGGATATGAGACTTCTCGGTGTTCAACTCGTCTATCTGGCTGCGTAAATCTCGCATCTCCTGCTGGTAGAGCTCCCCGAGGCGCGACGGCTCGTGGTGCCTCTGGCGCAAACCCACCAACTCCGTCTCCAGCACCTTGTTCTGCTGCTCCAAGGTGCGAACCTTCTCGATGAACATCGCGAAGCGGTCGTTGAGACCCTGCAGCTGTTCCTTTTCATTTGTTCGTATGATCTTCAACTCGCTCGTGATGACTGAGGTCTGAGTTACATCCATGCTGTCGCTGGGCACCGGCGAGTAAGAAGAGGAGCGTCCCGACCTTCTGTAACCCAGCGAGGACGCACGCGAGACGGCCTGCGACCTGAAGCCGCTGGAAGACATGGAATTTCTGGAGGTCGCAGCTGAAAAACGAGGCGCTTCTCCGAACATTTTTCTGTATGATGATGAAGGAGAGTAGTGGTCCGAGCCGTAATTCATGTTTGCGTGAAGTGCAGGAGCAGTTGGTATTAGTACCAGCAGCGTTTATATAGCCCAAGGTGTTGGACTGTGCCACCAATAATCCCACTGGTGGGCTATAGGCTATAGCTTCTTTTATATATCAGTAGAAGAAATATAACAGAAATATCAATTTACCCACGTACTCTGATTTTAATTTACACCATGACAGTAAGATGCCATTAGGCCTATATGGCTGGTATGTATGGCTTTCTTTTAGAATTGTAGGATTTGTAACCAGATAATCCCAGATGGAATGATCCATTGAGATGGGACAGCCTGCCTGTTTGCCTGAAAAGACTCCTGTGAAGGCAACTGAAAGTAAAATGGATATATATATTAAAATAATAACAATGCATATCCTCGCTGAAAGACTGACAAAATAAATATGCAAAGGCAGCCTATATAGTCTATTTCGATCTATTGTGATATTTTTTTGGTTTATTTAGCCAATTGATTTAATGTGATGTTCCACAATACTTGAAATTCAGGCACATTGTGGACATGATTGTCTATGCATCACAATTTATGGGATATGTTCTAAAAAGTTAAAAACCGAATAAAGCAAACATGCAATATTAAATCAGAGACACTGGATGATAATAGTCCTAGAATCTCTGATTTAATAGTAGGCACAGTGGCCTCCACATTGGTTCTTTAACGTGGCAATTAAGAGAATTGAATGATATAAAATATAATTCATTCTGAAAACTGGATTGAAAATCGTCTAAATTATGTTTAATGGCAACACAACTTTTTCCTCCTTGATGCCACAGGCAAGCAGGCCATAATGCCTCTATTTTAGTGGTGACTGTTCATTAACACCAGATGGCGCCGTTTACCAAAATAAAGATGACTTGGGCACAGGCTCAAGTAGCCTATTATGATATCCAGTCTCTATGACTTGGGTGTTGGAGAAAAATGCCACCAATACAAATGGGACTTCCATCTTTATAATACATCTGAATATAGTTTTGCTTATGTTTTCAGTGCATCTTCATCACCATTCAAAACCATGACTAAATTAAATATTTGAATATTTGATGGGTTTATAGAGTAGAAGACAGACACCAAGGTTACAGAATGCATTTCAAGTGGATTTCTTTCTTTTGATTGGACCGTCGTTATCTAAAACAATAACCTAAACAAAACAACGCAAAGAAACTGAAAACTTGATGCGCCTTGCTGTAGCTGCGACTGAAGCATTCCTCCACAGTTGCTGCACGAGTGCGCATGCGGCTGTTTGGTGCCGCAGTTGTTACTTCCTCGGAGGTGAGTAGCAAGCGTGATACACAGACAGTGCTCAACCAAAAAAGATGTTTGAAAATTGAGGTGTGTCGGTGGTACTTAGCCGTACACGGCAATGCACACGTTTACACTGGTGTGTCAGAAGGAGTATGGTTTACATTGTATTAAAATGTTTGAAGTCACCACCACCAATGTACTTTGCAGTCTGCAATGACACGGAACTGTCTGTACCACCGTAGCTAACTTAGCCACTATCTTAGCTTTGTTGGCTGATTGCTAGCAGTATCGTATGAGTTGAAAGAGTATGTCGTTGTTGCTAGCCTGTTAACTTCCTGCTTTATTTCAGCCGAGGGTAGAGCTGTCTCGTAAAGCTGGCTATGCCAAAACATTCAGTGTTATGTAAGGCGTGGGTTTTGGCGGACATGTAGTGAAAGATTTCTTTCTTTTTTTTTTTAAATATACTTTTGCCAGTGTGAAAACAAAAACTCTACTCAAGCCATCAGATAGATATCAAATCTGTCATGCACTCCATCACTCTCAGTGATTCATGTTTTTGTTAGGTTAGAGCAAGTTGTGCCTCCATTTCAATTTGTGCAATGACAGTAAATTGACTTTCACTTAAATTATTTTATTAAATGACTTGTGGAAGTAGTACCTAACTTTCATCAAATTATTAAATTGTTTGAGTTGACCAAGTGGTTCAACGTAGCAGAACCTCCTCTGGGGAGCTACTAGTTCTAGTTCTAAAGCCTTTGCAAACTTATCTCGTCAATGTCTGGTGCACTCTTTCATGTGTCATGTTCCTTGAATATGTTATATTAAAAGAACCAGTGGTAATATGATGAAGTAGTTGACTGTAAAGTTAAGCCAGTGTCTTGAAATGCAATAGGTGGGTGTGTATACCAGAGGTTGGTTCATAGAATAACACTGGTCCATGTTTGTCACAGCCAGTGTACTACTTTCACTAGATGAAAAGAGGGATTTGTGGCTGTGCGTGGCCTCTTTGCATGTCCATATGTAAGCCCTACAGCAGTAAAGCCAGGCAGATAAACTAACAAGTACAATTACCTGTTTGCATAACTCAAGTTATTAGGCAATAATTAAATTCAGTCGGACGCAGACTCCAAAACTAATAGGAAGCCTATGGTAATAAAATATAATCACACTGATATTTTGATGCACGGTATCATGTTTCTCGTGTGCATGTCCCTTCTCTCAATGCATTGCGGCTCAAGGCGCTTGTGTAACTTCCGTTCTTACTCAATGCAGAGGGCAAGGAAGGCATGCAAAACGTGTGCTGACAGGAAACAAATCATTTTGCATTGATTGTTTTGAAGACAAGTCACAGCATATGTAAAGTAATAAAGTTAATCATGTTGTTGTGTTATGAATTTGTCACCAGCATATGCCAGAATTAAAATGTAAAAAATGTCTTGACCGGCAATAGCCTTTAAATGTAATTGTATACATATTGCATGTATTTATTATCCTGGTTTCATGCTCACTGAATTTTAGTAAGTGAAGAATTCTTGCACACCTCCTTTGTCAGGTGCATAGGAGTAGAACCCCTGGGTCACCAACGTTAAAGCAAAGTTAGCTCCCGCACACTGTTCACATTTCCATGGTTTACTGCGACGTTTCGGTCTACTGACCTTCTTCAAGCAATTCAAACTTGCTTTCTGAATTAAAATGTGCCCTTTTTTCTGGCCCAACAGCTACATAAGAGTTTTGTGAAGCCAGCCAACGATTCAAGATGACCACGTCGTGGAGTGACCGACTCCAGAACTATGCAGACGCTCCCGCCAACATGGACGGCATGTCCATGAAGAAGTACAGACGAGAAGCCCACCACAGGTACTAGCACCATGGCAAACTCCAACTCTGGTTGTCATTGTGACACAGCACACAAGTGAATATTGCACACTGCACGCAACGGAATTGCATTTATGCCTCACCTGTGCAAGGGGGCAGCCCTCAAAGGCGCCCCAAGGGAGCAGTGCGGCGGGACGGTACCATGCTCAGGGTACCTCAGTCATGGAAGAGGATGGGGGAGAGCACTGGTTAATTACTCCCCACCAACCTGGCATGTCGGGAGTCGAACTAGCAACCTTTGGGTTACAAGTCTGACACCCTAACCGTTTACCCATGACTGCCAGATCAGATGAGACCAATGATTTCCAGCCCAAAATAAATTTCTCGAAATCCACCTGGAAGCACTAAATATCCCGCCCAATTTGGACTGAATTCTATTGATTTCTATGGGCTTAAGTCTGCAGAAAAATCCGCCCAAGTGCCCTTTTTACCCACAGACGGTCATCCTAAGCAGTCCAATTGCGCGGGAAACCGCACAATCTGGCAATACTGATTAGCACCACGCAGTGAAGCCCACCTCTGAGCGATGGAGTAGCCTATGACTCCATGGGCCCCTGGGCCAGCCAACAAGACCCCCCCCCTCCATGGGTGTTGCTAGGTTACAAAAAAGATTCAAGGTTCTAGACCAGATGCCAGAGACTGTATGTTGTTGGGGGTTTGTTCCCTGAGAAATGTTGAAAATTACAGTGGTTGTGATTTTAATGCAATAGGTCAGAGAAAGGACATACAGAGGATTGGGGTTCTGGGTGCCCCCCTTGACTCTTGGGCCACTGGGCCTGTGCTCGGTAGGCCCGTGCTTTAATTTGTCCTTGCCTCCACTCGTAACCTAATTATTGTTATGATTGTTTGTAGTGTACTTGAATGAAGAGATGTTCTTCTTTTGCTATGCAGTGCAAAGCTTTGCTACAGAGTGCTATGCGGTTTAGTAGTGTCACAATGTCTTTTGAGGTTGAGATGCCGTGTAGACATAGAGAAAGGATAGATGGTGCTTTTGTAAAATTGTGCAACCAGCAAGTCACGTGGTAATGGTGAGGATCTCGTCATGCAAGTATTTCAGAGGATAAGAATGTGCTCATCCAAAACCATTTAAAATCTTTTTTTTTGTAAATGACTTTCGGCCTTTTGGGAAAGGTTTTAGTTTGCGTGTGGAAAAAATTAAAAGTGAACAGCAGTTTTGCCTCGGGACCCTCCTGTACTCCTTTGAGGTTTTGATGCCCTTTTCCCTTGAAGAGCATCTGCAGTACATTTGTTTGAGACCCAAGGCATCGATCTCCTATCTGTCTTCCTTCAAAGGTTTTAGTTTATTGAAAGTGACCTGTTGAACGTGAGCAGAAAAACGGGAGATGTGCTGAGATTTCCTTTATCTTGCCATTTTGTGGAGATGTTTTAGTAGCCTGTCTCACGTTAAACTTCGGCTTTTTTCGCACACCTCAACTGGCAGGTGCGTCGGAGATGGCACCATGGGTCACTCAGCAATAGTTTAAAGAAACTCCCGCACACTGACCATTTCGCTGTTCTTTCTTTAAAGGGACACTGTGTGAGATTTTTAGTTGTTTATTTCCAGAATTAATGCTGCCCATTCACTGATGTTACCTTTTTTATGAATACTTACCACCAGCATCAAATTCAAAAGTTTTCATTATGACTGGAAAAATTGCACTTTTCATACATAAAAAGGGGGATCTTCTCCATGGTCCGCCATTTTGAATTTCCTAAAATAGCTGTTTTTAGCTGCAAAAATGACTGTACTTGGACCATACTAGAAAATATTTGTTTAATACTTAGTAAACTTTCATGTAAAAATCGAATTTGCCAATAGGCAGCCCAATTTCAATAAGCAGCATAGTTGCAGTACCTTTTTTGACCATTTCCTGCACAGTGTCCCTTTAATAAACGACGTTTCGGTACTAGACTTTCATCAGGCAATCTGAAGGTCCGAAACGTCGTTTATTAAAGAAAGAACAGCGAAATGGTCAGTGTGCGGGAGTTTCTTTAAACTAAAAAGTAGCCTGTCTCACCCATCTCCCTGCTGTTGCAACACTCACATTTGATGCAGTCGGTATTACACAACATTTATGACTTCTGTAATAGACGTGCTTTTGATTTCAGAGATATAAGCTGTTGATAAAATATTATATGCCAAGTTTTGAACAGTGAGTAATTTACTGACCACCCAGGGCTCCAGTTGTAGGGGGATGAGGGGGGATGCCATCCCCCCCAACAATGAAAATGGTCTAAAATCATCCCCCTCAATGAAAATGGTCAAAAATCATCCCCCTCTAAAACAGGCCTCCCTTCTTCACATATTGTGGTAAATTTGCACTTTTAACAACTACATTTTCAACATTTTCTCGGGGGAGAAACCCCCGAACCCCCAGTAATCTGAATTAATCTCTGACCATCCCCCCTGCTTTGATTTTACAACATCTCAGATGCACGATGACTCTGTCGCATAAAAACCCTTTATTTGAGTCGATTGAGAATTAATTAGAGGTCCTAGATGTAAAAAAAATACATTTACACATCATTCCATTCATTTTGAATTTCAGTTTACACATTTGTCATTCACCAACAATTTATTTCCCAGTGGAAAATTATTATTATTTTGTTGCTGATTTTTTTTTTTAGCTGATTATTACAGGGTTTAAGTTAATGGACTCCTGCATTTTTCCAGACATCTCTCCCAAAAACTCGACTTGTTTGTTTGTTTCTGTGTGTGTGTGTGTGTGTGTGTCTCTCTATCTGTCTGTCTGTCTGTCTGTCTGTCTATTTGTCAGCAACATTGCACCAAAATACTACTGTACAAAGGGGATTTATTCAGCTACAGAGGGGATTTTTGCATATATTTTTGGCCTTTCCTGTTTGTCTTAACCCATTGTGTCCTGGAGACACTTATACGCTGCATTCAGTTTCTTGAGATTTGAGCTGTTTTATTAATGTGTGTAAGTTAGAGCTGAATGAACACATTCTAAGGCAAAACGAGGGTCCTAGATTTTAAATGTTACTCATTTCATATTTGTATGCGCTTCGGAGGCTGAGATATTTAGGATTTACAAGGCAGAGGGCACCCTTTCCCAAAAAAAAGGCTTAGGACAAAATGGGTTCATTATGATGGTGAAGTGAAAAGTCGGGCAAAGAAACCAGTTCGGGAGAGAGTTGGGGAAGAGTGAGGAAATGAACCAAGCCGGGTGCAGTGTGCCACAGCATTAACACTACACCAGCAGAGAAAACGGACAATGACTCTCAAGATGACCCCAAAATAGGGTCACCTACATACGTTTTTGGCCCATAACTCAATAGGCTAAAATGGGGTGGTACTGAATCTTTTTTGAAACCACTTGTTTGAATCTGAAAGTATTGATTTACAGAACTTGCTGTGCTGTGATACAACGTAACACTGATAAGGGAAATAATCATAAAAAAGTCAACAAGAGTCAAACAGGTTTTTGGCTGTGGGTATGTGTGTGTGTGCACGTGTGTAAGTGTGTGTGTGTTGATTGCCCCCCTCTGGTGTGACACGGTGCTGCTGTGTGCGTGGCGAGTGAGTCTTCCCCATGAGTGTGATCCATGGTAATGTTTAGCACATGTATTCCTTTATCACAAAGCTGTCCACGGGAACTGGCGCAGTGTCACCCTGCAATGAGGTACGATGACGTTTTGTTGTTAAACTGCAAGAATGATGTGAATGTTTGTTTGTTTGTTTGTTTGTTTATTTATTTTTTGTTTTTGGATTGTAATGGTTATTATTCATTTAGAACATCATCTCATTCTTCTGTAACAAATGAATAAAAACAAGCAAAAAAAAAAAAAATCCCCATCCATTCCCGGCTGTATGGCGTGGATGTGATGTGTGCAAATGCTTTGTAGACTTTCCCACCCTGACCTGGGCCCTATACTAAGAAGCTGGTTTAGGAGTGAACCAAGTTAAGTTAACCCATTTTAGCCTGGAGACACATATATGCTGCATTCAGGCTCTTGAGATTTTAGGGTGTTTTATTAAAAATGTGGGTGTGTTAGAGCTGAATGAGAACACTGTAATGCAACATGAATGTCCTAGCTTTTAAATGCAACTTATTTCATGTTTGTATGTGCTTTGGATGCTGCAATATTTAGGATTTAACAGGCCGAGGCCATCCTTTTCCAAAAGGGGCTCAGGCTAAAATGGGTTAAAAGGTAGGTAAATCATCTACCGTAATGGAAGAGACTGGAGTCCTATTTTTGTAAGGAAACTTAACCTGACGTTTTCTCCTGAACCAGCTCCTTAGTATAGGCCCCAGATGGAGTCAGCTCGTACTATGGGTAGTAATGTCCCTCTCATCCTCTTCCTCTGACTTCCTCCTTCCATCCTCTTTACCCACCCTAACGCATCACTCCTACAGCGTAACCGATTCATCCCAAATAAGTCAATAAAATTGCACCACATCTTAATGTCAACTAGGTTGGACAAAGTTACTCTTCTTGATGGGTTTTTTTAAAGAGAGGCATCACTTCTGTATGAATGTGCTTCACAAAAAATGAGTAAAAAGAAAGGAAAAAAGAAAAAAAAGAAATTGAATTAAACATTAAAACATTTAGATAAAATGTATGGTAAAATAAAAAAAGCGTCTGAGAACAGCTTCTTCTTAAGTCTAAATTTGAAGTTATCAATAGTGGCTGCATTTTCTAAAAATCATTTGGAAGCTGGTTTCAATGCTTTGCAGTGTAGAAGCTAAAGGCTTCCTCTCCACACTTTGTTTTGACTTTTGGAATTACCAGCAAATTCTTCTTGTTCAACTGGAGGAAATTGTGAAACATCAAATTGTTAATTTGGTCAATGCAATGATAGTGATTTAAGAGGGGTGTAGTCATTGGGGTACATGGATAAGTAGAGTTCCATATCATCCGCATAGCTATGGTAATTTATTTATTTAGAGTTATTTTTGATCATTTGTCCGACTGGCTACATATCCAGATTGAACAATAGTGGTCCCAGAATGGAGCCCTGGGGAACCCCACAGGACCCCATTGTAACCCAGTGCCCTACCGTTAAGCCACAGTAGGGCCGTAATGTAAACTTGACCTTGTCTTGAGCTTGATGGATGTTTCACTCCTCATCCAAGGATCTCCATGAGTCCTCTGGTCAACCAGAAGATATTCAATTGATTATAACTAAACTAACTTTTGGATAACTAATGACTGTGTGTTACTTTACTGTTTTGTATTTGGTAGCTAAACAGTCAAGGGGGGCTTTACGTGATGATGGGAAGATTTAGAGATATTGCCTTGTGCAATAAATAACAAACGGTAAAGGCATTGAAGTTTGAATTTCAGATGTGCTTAGCCATACGTGAGCCGGGTACACTAGATGAGCCCTTGGGTCAAAGATGTGCAAAATGAAATTGTCATTCAGTGTAACAGATACCTTCTGCTGACTGTTACTGTAAAAAAAAACATGGCTTTTTTTTTTTCAGTGAATTCATGAAAGCCTCGGCTGGCATCCATTCACTTGAAACAATTTAAAAATCATGTTTTTTTTTAGTTACAGTCAGCAGAAGGTATCCGTAACACTGAATGACAACTTCATTTAGCACGTCTTTGACCCCCTTGCATGTGGTCATTGTTGTGGTTGTGGTGTTTTGTGCCACTGCTGTGGTTTAGAAGTTGGGCAACACCGATTGGTCCTTCAGATTTTAAGGTTGTGCCTCATTTTAAAAAACTGACCTTTTAACAGCACATTTATTTTTATTTTCAGGATTTCATTCATTGTGACTGACTTCAAGGTGTTAATTCATCACCCTTTTGTTTTTTTCACACAGAGTCCTTTCTAACTTCCTTGGTTTGATTTGCCTTCAAATCAAGATTTTTTTCCCCCTCTCCATTTCCTGCAGTATGGATTTGTTTGTTTTTTTGTTGTTTTTTTACACTAAACGTTTCCTTTTTGCAGATCATAAATGTTGTGAAACTGTTGTGGATTGCTGCAGTATGAGGAAAAACTTGAAAGGTTTCATGCCTTTTAACATTGGAAGTCCTTGAAGGACTCAACACTGGATGAGTCAATATTTCATGTTGTTGGCCTTGACCAAAAGTCAACACAAACCGAAACGTTGCTCGGCCCTCATATGGTCAAACCACAGAGGACCTTCATGTTTCCCATTCATAATTTTATTCTCAAGAAGAGAGCGTACGTAAGTCCTCTGTACTGGCTTGAATTTCCTCCTTGTAAGTTGCTTTGGTCAACGGTGTCTGCTAAATGTAATGTAATAATGTAAATCTTTTTTAAAAAAATGAAAATCATTGGAAATTGCAATAATTCTGAATATGAAATAACTCTGTGAACTGGAAACGGTGTTTACTTGGGCACTCTTCTCCAATATTATTCAAAGGGATGTGTTGATCAGTCAAGGACAAGATCAAAGAATAGTGAAATATTGTCAAATCCAGTATACATTCCCGGGCTGTGTTTCTAAATGTTTAACAATTATTTTGATTTGTGTTTGTGGGGTGAACCTTTGAACTGGAGTCTACACTGTTTGTGTAGACTTTTGATTAGTCTCTAAAATGTTTACTAACCCTGGGTGTTATTGTCTACCTTCTCAGGGTGTTTGTAAACAGAAGTCTGGCGATGGAGAAGATCAAATGCTTTGGATTTGACATGGACTACACATTAGCAGGTAAGAGTCACTCATAGGAGTAAACAAGGTTGGATATATGGGTGGTTCTTTTGGGGCAGCATAATCCAAAAGCACTCAGGTGATTGCTAGATTGAAAAGGAAATTGTTTTAATTGTGAATTTAAATTCAGTCTTCAATTTTTTTTATTTTAATTTTGGCCAACACAGTTTGAAGGTTAGGGAACTTTTTCTAAAAATCGGGTGTAATTGTTGATTAGTGTGGTTCAGTATTATTGGGTGTAATAGAGTTCTTCAGTAACGCGGAAGCATGTAGTAGATTGTAGTCTTTCATGTTAGCATTTAAGGACTTCCTGGTTCGTATCGGCTTCCGGCCTCCATTGGGAATGAATAGGGGTAAATTTCAAATAAGCTCAGAGTGCAAGCACGCGCTTAGCGAACCCCCGCAAACTGTCGAGGGTGTTAAAAATAGGCTGTAGGTATGACATGGTTGATCATTTTGTGTCAAACTTCGACATAAATACGATGTTGCGTCCATATGCTAAACCCGGAAGCTTTTGGCGACTACAGAAGCGGCGCCTGTATCTAACGGCATGTACGTGCGGAAGGTTGTACCCATGGCAACCAAAGGAAAGTATGTAGTTCGGAAGTTTTAATGATCAGAAAGGGGTTAGCAATATTGAATTATAATCGTCATGATTTAACATGTGAATACACCAACATGATGATACGATCCGTTCCACTAATGAGAAAGGGATGCGGGGACACGCTAATGTTCGTTGTTGCCGTGCAACTTATATTTTTGCCAAACCTGAATCTCTATGGCGTTTTGCAATGTAAAAAATCGCCATCGAACCGGAAGTCCAAACGCTGCATACAAGTTGACGTCAACGCTGAAGAGCTCTATTGTGGATGAGTGTGGTTCAGTATAGACAGAAGCTCAGCAAATGGAAGATAGGAGTGAAATATCTGTAAATAGCGTAGCTCTCCCTGAAAGTGTGTCAAGCTCATGTGGGACATGTGAGATTGGTTAGGTCCTCTGGGAAGAGGTGAATCTCTCAGCGGCACTGCAGCCCCCATCTAACACACACACACACACACACACACACACACACACACACACACACACACACACACACACACACACACACACACACACACACACACACACTTCTGTAAGGACTCTTCTCCGTGATCTCAGCTCACAGGCCAATGGCGGAACTTAAGTGGTGTCTTCTTCCATCTGTTTGTCAGACTGAAGCCATAAACAAGTGGTAATGTTTACAGGAAGGCACTGTAATTTCACCCCTGTTGCTGTGTACACAACTGAGGCCTATTCCTTTCCGTGGACCCTCAGTCATGTCTGACACGTTACCAGCCAGGCGATAGCTTAGGCCTGGGGTTCCCAAACTTTACCATGGCAAGGCTCCCCATATGCAGATATATTTCAGCCAAGACCCACCTTACATGGGTCGTGCCACACATTTTTTTGTGCATAGTTACTCTTTCACAACCATTACTGTAGTTCTGTTAGTCAGTGTATGCCGGTTCAGAGATGCAATGTAATGCAGTTAACTAATGGTTATATCGTTAAGTGTATTTTTTGGTTTATTTTAGTGTACATTAGTTATTTAATTCATTGAAAGATCAGATATTTAATTCATATTTTAGTGTACATTAGTTATTTAATTAATTGAAAGATTGAATTAGTTATGCCATGCTTCTGCCAACCTGACACCCCCCAGCACCTCCCCTAGCACGTCCTTGTGGACCCCCCAGGGGTGCCCGCCCCCCACTTTGAAACTGCTGGTTTAGGCGATTCGCCGTTAGCTCTAAAAGAAGCTGGTCATGACCTACTTTCATCACTCGTAAATTATTTTACAAAGCTGTTGAGTAAGAGAAGTAGTGAGCAATGATTCCATTGACGATTTAGACCTCTGTAAACTTACCTTGTGAATTTATGGCAAAAACTGCTGCACGACGAGTCTGTGATGCGTTGCAGTGGGCATTTGCGCAGCCAAGTTGTAGGGCAGAATATGTTTCTGACTCTCATCTTATGGATATCAGAGAGTAATGACAAAGTGTGCACAAGTGTATGGAAAGATTAAATAACTGTGCACTCAGTCTTCATCTTTAGGGTGGTGTAAGGGCCAATTTCCTGACTAACTTCCCTTGGCCACATGAGACGGAGTGCGGTGGTTTCAGACGCATATTCGTGATAAAGCACGCATGGAGAGAATGACATAAAAAAAAAATGGTTCCATTTATTGTCCACAGTCCAGCTGACATTCCTTTTCCATTTCCAGTAAGTAAATGAACTAAGAATTAATCTGTAAAAACTCAGGAAACGCTATGCGGTCAAAAAACTGTCCCTTACCCACGCTCTGTCTGCCAGGCACCTGTGAGTGTACCAATTTACTGTATTACAAATCTGAATGGTGCCACCAACGCGCGTTGGAGAGATGGGTTCACAGTGCCATTCCAAATCACATCACAGGTGCGTTGGCAAGACGGAGTGTGTTCAGGTCCAGGTAAGTATACATAAGCAAGATCTAAGCATGAAAACACAAGAGGTAAGTCTAAACATGAAAAGGTAAGTATATAAAACATTAACAGATAGCAGGTAAGTATTTATATAGCTAGCATAAAAGTGTTTCATTTATAGGTCACCAGCAACTTAAAGCAACTTGATACACATCACAAACATGGCTCCAACAGGTGGGGAGATGAGAGTGAGATTGTGAAGACGGGCTCATTTTGTAAATTACAAAATGCACTGTACTAGAGAGTAGAGTGTCATTTAAAGGGACACTGTGTGAGATTTTTAGTTGTTTATTTCCAGAATTCAAATTCCAAAAATGACAGTACTTGGACCATACTAGAAAATATTTGTTTATTACTTAGTAAACTTTCATGTAAAGATCAAATTTGGCGATAGCCATCCCAGTTTCAATGAGCAGCATAGTTGCAGTACCTTTTTTGGACCATTTCCTGCACAGTGTCCCTTTAAAGAGATAGATTTTAATATAGATCACAGATCAGTGCAAATAAAGCTCATAATTGCATCGTCAGTTAAAGCACTTAAACATCAACCACATGAGAACAGTGAGACACTGGTCTGATTTTCATCGAGATGCTTTTTAAAGAGTACTGAGTTGTCCTAAAATTGTTCCAGCTGGTGTATACGTATTTGTGTGCCAAGGTAGCTGGAGGCGGGCCTACGTATAGTCCATTCGGGTTTGTTGTGTGGCAGGCAGTGTACCAGAACCCACCCATGTAGTGGCCCGCACAGTTTTTGTCCCAGACGTCCTGGTCCTTGTCAAAGGTTGAGAACTTGGCCCCACTGTGTTTCCCTCCACAAAGCTGCCCAGTTCGAGGGCATAGCCGGCCTCCTCACCGCCCAGCGAGAAGCCTGCGTAGTGGGCATGAGCGCGCTTGCCCTCCCAGTCTTCCATGTCCACACGGAGCTCGTTCTGCGCACGCCGCGTCAGCAGCAGCAGGTTGTCCAGGCCCAGCCACAGCTCACCCTCGACGCTGCCGAAGCCGGCCCGGTAGGCGTCATACGGCCGCAGGAAGCTGACGGAGCCGTCCTGACGGCGCTGGAAGACGGTCCAGCCCCCACCGCCACTCTCCATGTCGCAGTAGACGCGCAGCGGGGCGAGTGGGCCCGCCGGGTAGATGGCGTAGACGCCGCTGGGGTTGCTGTTGTTGCGGCTTTGAATGGCGCCACAGTCTAACGGCAGGAAGTGGTCAGCACGGGCCAGCACTGGCAGCAGTAGCAGCTGGGCAGACATGTTTTCAAGCAGGGTGCTAATGTGGAAGTGTGAAGAGCTTGAGCCTTGTTTGGGAGTATTTATGAGGGGTTTCGCACAGGTAGCCCAAAGGGATATCCCAAAGTTGTGTAATGTCAACATTGGCAAGTTGGCGGAGATGGATTGGACAGCTGTTGCACAACAATTGCACAACATCCTTTATTTTACTAAACATTAACTGGTATCGATTTGAATTAATCCCCTATGTTGAATATGTTCTTGACTGTCATCTTGTGGACGTCAGAGAGTAATGACAGAGTGAGCACAAGTGTATGGAAAAAATAAGATTAAATAGTATGTTTAGTTGTCATCTGGGAGGTGAGAGAATGAGATTGTGAAGACGGGCATGGTTGAGGGATAAGAACGATGTGCTGAACCTTGTACACTGAGATGGAGCATTATCTAACATGGAAATGAAAAGTTGTTCTTCAAGGTGTTTGATTTCCTGTTGAACCAGAACCTGAAATCCACCTCCAAGAATTTCACATAATTTTCAGAATTCAGCTTCACCCATTTTCTTGCCAAAAAAGGGTCCAACTAAGACACTAGGAACAATAATTTCCATCCATATTATCATCAGCAACTCCACCACCACCCTGCTGGCATTTGACACATGTGACAACAAAGAGGGGGTGAAAATGAAGTAAGAAAATTATGTGAATGTTTTAGAAGTGGACTTCAGGGTGTGGTTCAACAGGAAATCAAACACAGGGAAGAACAACTTAATTTTCATGTTAGATAAAGCTCCATCTCACTGTACAAGGTTCAGCACATCCTTCTCACCCCCCCCCCCCCCCAAACGCTTCAAGAGAAAGTGATTCATGGATTGACTATCTCAGTCTCTTGACCTTATCCACACTGAAAACCTCTTGTAGCTGTGCTCAATCAGTGGCTCTATGCAGATATAAAGCAATAGCAAAGCAAGGGGAAGTTGGAAATTTGTACTCAGTAAGTTATGTCTGATTTAGAGTTCTGCAAAGGGACAATAAACACGGTTTTATATTCAATACCAGTAAAGGTTTTGGCGTCAATGGGAGGGTACCAAGGAAGATGGCTATGTTATGGGCTCATATTAAAGGGTAAACATCGAAGGAATACTAGACTTACATATTTTTATTGAATTACCTCTAAATGTATTGATAAATAGTTAAAAACTTACAAATTGGCAAACTTGCATAATATCCTTTTCCTTATCTTTATCCACACAATTTGGTAAGTAATTATACGATCATGTTTTGGATTTCACCATAAAATGTAGAAAGCAACAACACCAATACTTTTCCAGTTATTGCCAAAAAACATGCCAAAGCATTAGCTGACTGTATGTGTAGAATGATTTTAATACAGACCACATCAGTGCAAATAAAGATTATCATTGCATAGTCATTTAAATCACTTAAACATCAACCACATGAGAACAGTGAGACACTGGTCTGATTTTCATTGAGATGCTTTTTAAAGAGAACTGATTTGTCTTCCAAGCGCCCCAGCTGCTGTACACTGATCTGTGTGCTAAGGTTGCTGGAGGCGGACCTACGTATAGTCCATTTGGGTTTGTTGAGTGGCAGGCAGTGTACCAGAACCCACCCAAGTACTGGCCCGCACAGTTTTTGTCCCAGACGTCCTGGTCCTTGTCAAAGGTTGAGAACTTGGCCCCGTTGTGATTCTTCAAGGAGTCCCCGGCATCTCCCTCCACAAAGCTGCCCAGTTCGAGGGCATAGCCGGCCTCCTCACTGCCCAGCGAGAATCCTGCGTAGTGGGCGTGAGCGCGATTGCCCTCCCAGTCCTCCATGTCCACGCGGAGCTCGTTCTGCGCACGCCGCGTCAGCAGCAGCAGGTTGTCCAGGCCCAGCCACAGCTCACCCTCGACGCTGCCGAAGCCGGCCCGGTAGGCGTCATACGGCCGCAGGAAGCTGACGGAGCCGTCCAGACGGCGCTGGAAGACGGTCCAGCCCCCACCGCCACTCTCCATGTCGCAGTAGACGCGCAGCGGGGCGAGCGGGCCCACCGGGTAGATGGCGTAGACACCGCTGGGGTTGCTGTTGTTCCGGCTTTGTATGGCGGCACAGTCCAACGGCAGGAAGTGGTCGGCATGGGCCGTCAAGGCCAGCACTGGCAGCAGCAGCAGCAGTAGCAGCTGGGCAGACATGCTTTCAAGCAGGGTGCTGATGTGGATGTGTGGAGAGCTTGGGCCTTGTTTGGGAGTATTTATGAGGGGTTTCGCACAGATCTGCCCAACTAAGAACATCCCAAAGTTGTGTAATTTAATTTCAAAATCGGCAAATGGGCGGCAGTGTATTGCACAACTGAGGGGATTCCGTCCTGCGCTGCATTTTTCTTTGCCTGTAGCAATTATGTAGTATTTTATACCGCTGATTCTTGAAAGTTTGGCATAAACATGTCCCAGCTATTAACGTGCTAAATCTGTTCAAAATCAATTACATTTTCATGAACAAAATAAATCTAGGTAATGATCAAGGGTCTTTTACACGCATGTACAGTTGTTTGAAAGATTTAAGTGCCCACACCCTGTAAAACCTGCTGTCCTATAAGGACAGATATCATCATTTGATTTGCCTAAGAATAAAAAAAGTCAAGGAATTGAATAATATCACCGATGCGGAAGAACATATTGAAGTTGTTCTACAAAACTGCAAATAGTGAGTTTAAAACAGTATTCAGCATTATTTTCTGATTGCTCAAAATGTGTCCCACACATTTGTCACCACCGTCAGCTATTTTTTAAAAGATAATAAATTCAGGCATGTACAAGGTTGTTGTCATTGCTGTGGACCCCTTTTCAATCATTTAGCTTATTTCTCTGGACACTGCTCCCATAACCAACACAGTCACTGTTGTATAATAGTATTATATTAGATAAACATGCCTAATATGTGTTGCCAAAATGGCTAATGTGTGAACAAACTATGCATATTGTGTAAAAGAGTAGTTTGTGCTTGCTAATGAAGCACTGTAAGACATATTGGCAATCATTGTGATCCAAACTCTTGCCTCCACTGAGGCACATTCGGAGACTTTTTTTTAAAAAAAGGCTGTTGTTAGAGATTACTTTTTCCAGATGTTTTGACAGGAAATCTCACAGAATCTTCTTTCTTTCTATTTTGTCTTTGTCTCTCCACTAGTCTACAAGTCTCCGGAGTACGAGTCCCTGGGCTTTGACCTGACGGTGGAGCGGCTGGTCTCCATCGGTTACCCCCAGGAGCTGCTCAACTTTGTCTATGATCCAGCATTCCCCACAAGGTACATTAGATCTAGCCTCGTGCACCATCCTACGCACTTCCACCAAGAGACTTGGCTCCGCACTACGTCTGGGAACTGTTTTCTGTGGAGCGATGTTGAGCGGTAGAATTTGGCCGGTGTTCTGACAAACGGTCCTACATTGTAATTTTATCCTACGGTAGGATGTTCTGTCAGACATATCTGTTAAACGGTCCTACATCGACAAAGATAGACGTCAGACATGTTTGTTCAACAACTTATCCTGATTCTTCCAAAACTGTCCTTCCCGCTTCCTGCAATCAAACAACCTCCAGACCATGAATACGAAATGAAATGGTAGTATTATGGGATGGTCAGGACCAGGCTACATTAGAGCTGGTCAGAGGTGGCCAAAGTAAACGTAAATGCATGGTGTGCAACACTATCACTTGATATTACATAGCTGTTACACCATTTACTTCATTGTACTTAATGAGATAGATAGACTGACTGTGTTGTTACTGAAAAACACAAATAACCTAACAAGGACCCACCACCACAAGCTTGATCTGACCAGTGCAGAGTCTGCTGATCGAAAGACTAGTACACAGGTCCACTAGTTACTCAGATAAGTTACCTGTGTTGGAAGGAAAGTGTGAAAGTTGGAAGTCTTTTTTGTTTTTGTTTTTTTAAAATCTTTTTACTTTTGACGCTGAAGCTTGTCCAGACCTGCACTCTTCTTTGCACACAGTTTCTCCGAACTCGCATCTAAACTAAAAAAAATGGGAAAAAAAAAACTTTTTTTAAAATGAATTTCTGGATTGAAATGCGTAACTCTCATGACTCCTTAATTAATCCTTAATTCAATCAATAAAGTTACTCTACTCTAATCTACTCTACTCGTATTTTTTAATGTATGTAATATTAAATAGTAAATACTTTTTGGTGATACATTTTGGTCAACTATACTATTGAGTGTGCTGGCCAGGGCTCTAAATTAACGCACGCCAACACGCCAAATGCGGGTGAAAAATCATTTTGGCTGGTAGAAAAAATCATCCACTAGCCAAATTGGCCGGTGGCGCGCGCCCGACTGAACGTTAAACAGCTGCCCGCACAGATCTGTAGCTGCCGTCTGATGAACGTTAAAACGTCGCCTACATTACCCATGAACATTAGTCCTACCGTCATGATGTAGCCCACACCCATTGGCTGACCGTTAATCACAATAAGGCAGCCTCACATCCATTGGCTGCGTGTTTGATACCCGCGCGCCGCTCGAACTAGTGTTAATAAAATATGTTCAATGAGCGGACTAGCGCCGATTACTTTGGTTTTGTAGGTTTGTTAGATGAAAAATAATGTGGCAGTGGTTAAAGCACGGTTATGTGTCGATGAATGCAAGTAATAGCAGCGTAAGTTGTGACGGTGAAATAGAGTATTGGTGGAGCGAAAACGGCGTGAGCGAGTGAAGGGACAGGACAGCTGTCTGTCAAAATAGTGTCGTTGCCGTCAGAAGCCGTCTGATATTTGCGAGGTCCTCGCAACTACAAACGATGGAGTTGTCGTTTCCTA
>NC_085880.1:42054384-42114384 GCF_034702125.1 Engraulis encrasicolus | reverse complement strand
ACATTAAGCGCAATTAATCGACAATTCAACTAACAAGAGGTGATATGGGCATGTGAAGAGTGTGTGTGAAGAGGGGTGTGAATAGTGGGAATATTTAAATAACCTTTGGATTAAAGAATTGAAATAGAATTAATTTAAATGTGGTATTTTATCTCAATTTTTAATTAGAAGTTTTAGAATTAGTAGGTTTTTTTATTTTGAAACATTGAGATTTCGGGGGGAAACCGCCGCTTATCAATTAAGTCGATCGATAAGGCTATCAACTAATGATTAATGAATTAATCGATAATTTGCATCCCTAATTTCAAGGTAAGAAGGCAGAGAATGCGTGCACATCAGTGGCACAGGTGATGGACAAAATAAAATAACTGAAGTAAATAATAAAAGTCCGCAACACTGTTAATGCTTCCAGTTGTTGCGACGAGGCTGACAGCGGGGAAACGTTATTGTTTTCTCCATCGAGGCGGGGTGTCAGCAAAACGCGAGGCCACAAGCACAAGTGGAGGACGGGAGTCCGCATATTGGAATGTACCTACGTTGGCCTTGGCTCCAGTCTACTGGGGCCTGTACTAAGAAGCTGGTTCTTCAGGAAATGAGGACTCCGGGCTCTTCTTTTAGATGATTTACCTCTTAAAGGTGCCGGTATGCTTGCTGCGAGCTGTAAATTACGCGCGTCACCGCGAGCAACCGACAGCACATGCTTGCTTCAAAAGCAGTTGACCAAGACGCAAAATACTGGCGGTATCATCCAGGGGGTAGAGAGCACGCAGCATTGGGATGGGGAAATTGGGAACACAGATGGCAAGGAAAACAACAAAACAAAAAGAGGGGCTCCCTGGGCAAGGAAAGAATACTGCTACTACTCCTGTATGTGCATGCTCCTTTTTCAAAGTGCAACAAGGAAGTATGATCACAAATGTTTGAAATTTCGGACAAACTCAATGAGACGCTCTTAAAAGTTGCTGCCATTGTCGTGTTCATATCAAGCACACGCGTGGAACTGCGCAGTCCATATTACGATCGCCCCCAGCGAGTTTGAAGATATTGCACCTGACGCACGCATTTGGCTGCCGTGTCCAACGCGTGCGAAATTGACATTAAATACGCACGTTAACGCGTTCATGAACGAATCGTGCACGCGCTCGCGTATCTTGCAGCAAGCATACCGGCACCTTAACTTAACCTGGTCTACTCCTGAACCGGCTTCTTAGTTCACCCTTACGGTCTTCAGTCTTTGTTTTACAGGCATTTTCTGCAAAAACAGTGTTGTACAGTATTTGTTTACTTTTAACGTAAAATCAGTGTCTTGTGTTTAAAATTTAGGGTACACTGAAGGAGAAGACGGTTGAAAACCTTGAGAAGTATGTGGTGAAAGATGTGAGTTCTTTTCTTGATACGTCATTACTTTTCAATGGTCTCCGGATTTTGGTTTTGGTTCTTCACCACGCCCCATGGGACATTTCCCTGATCTTTTTTTTCTCTCTCTGAAACTAGGGAAAACTGCCACTTCTCTTGAGCCGAATGAATGAAGTTTCAAAGGTGTTCCTGGTCACAAACAGCGACTACAAGTACACTGATGTAGGTTGCTGCTGAATTTTCCTATTTTTCTGACATACAGTTGTTTAACTTTTGCTTAAAAAATGCATCATCTCTATCGTGAAGTGTTTTAATAGAGCTTGTTCTTTGACCGCTGTCTCCTCAGAAAATCATGACGTTCCTGTTTGACTTGCCCCATGGCCCAAAAGTAAGTGTGCTGTTTATTTGTTTTTTACATGAGTCATAGTGCCACACAGCCAGGCATGGTGGCAAAGCTCCATGGTAAATAATAACGTTAGTTGCAGAGAAGTGGACTTTTGACTTGTGACTTGGACTTGAGTCACAAATGATTTGACCTTAACCAGGACCAATAGGCCTATAGGGGGCATGCATAGCAGTGTGGGGATGTTATGGAGATGAATTTATGACCAAAAGTAGTTGTCAAGATTGTTCATAGAATATATGGTGACTTGTTAGGACTTTGGGAAAAATGAGACTGGGACTCGAACTTGGACCCTGCACTTAAGGCCTATATTAAAGGTGGCCACCATTACAACAGACTCCACCTTCACTAGGTCTCCTGAAAATATAGCTTAATTGTATTGTGAATGTAATTTCTGAGCTTGCTTTACAAAACATGCCATATTTCATGCAAATCTGCATAACATTCAAATGATATTGGGGCCTGTATAAGACAGCCTCAGGTTCCCCGCCCATGGAATAGAAGTCAAGTCATGTTTACTTATATTGTGCATTTCATACATACTGTAAATGCAATCCGATGTGCTTCATAGAGAATAAAAACAAGATGTACATAAAAACATGAAATGGAGTAGAGAAAGTAGCATTTAAAGGGACACTGTGCAGGAAATGGTCAAAAAAGGTACTGCAACTATGCTTCTCATTGAAACTGGGCTGCCTACTGCCAAATTTGATCTTTACATGAAAGTTTACTGAGTAATAAACAAATGTTTTCTAGTATGGTCCAAGTAGAGTCATTTTTGCAGCTATTTTTTTTTAAACAAGTATCAGCTAAGTGCCATATTATGTAATGTACTATGTGTCTTTATTGTAATTTCACCTTTCTCTTCTTATTCTTTTCCGCTCTCCTGGCGCGTTGTGTAGGTTGGGACTCCCCATCGGCCCTGGCAGTCCTACTTTGACCTGATCTTGGTGGACGCCCGCAAGCCGCTGTTCTTTGGAGAGGGCACAGTGCTGCGGCAGGTGGACACGGTGAGTTAACCAGGCTATGCCCTCCTAGTGACGCAACAGCTTCAGCGTTGCTACCAGTGAGGTTAAGAGCAATGCAAGTACTTTCTTAAGTTCCCGCAGAATCGGGAACTCCTCCCACTTTGTTGGGAGGCAAACAATCATAAGTAAACCTAGGGAGACCGTTTGAAAAATTCCATTTGGGAAATGTTATTTGTTATGCTCTTGGTCAGACCAAGTCTTGAAGAGATTTGAAAGTCGATGACAATCAGGCTAACGGTGAGTCCTCTCAGCCCTAAAAATAGCACACTCATATATATTTTTAAAGGGTTTTTTGGGGGGCTTTTGTGCATTATTTGAGACAAGATAGTGACAGAGAGACCGGAAACCTGTGGGCAGAGAGAGACGGAGAAAGACTGACAAATGTCCCGGGCCGGAATCGAACCCGGGTTGCCAGCGGAGTAAGCTAGTGCCAAAAATATCACAGTCCTGAGATATCTGTTGTTGCTAGCTACAGCAAAGATCTTCAATATGGTAGACCAAGATGAGTCGTAGGACGCGTCACTAGTGCAGCAAAGTGGAATCAACTCAGGGGTGTGTTTCTTGAAAGCGTAGTTGTTAGCCAGTTAGCAACTTCGGTAGTTGGCAATGGGAAATTGCATTGCAAACAACAAAGAAGCTAATGTAGTTAGCAGCTTTGGTTTCGAGAAATGCACCCCAGGACTCCCAAATGGACTGCCCAATGTCTGATGAGGGGCATGCTGCCCAAAACGTCACATTAAATAAAGTAAGAGAAACAGGAGCTTGGTGTTTCAGACTTTATTTACAGTTTTCAAGATCCCACAGCCCAACAAGTAAAGGCAGCATGAAAACTGCATGAAAACGACCTTGAAAACTGAAAGTCAGCAACACCAAGCTCCCATTTCTCTTTCTTTAATGTGACGTTTTGGGCATGCTGTAAGAGAAACAGCAGCTTTGTATCAGACTTTATTTACAGTTTTCAAGATCCCACAGCCCAACAAGTAAAGGCAGCATAACAACTGCATGAAAAGCATGAAAACAACCTTGAAAACTGAAAATAAAGTCAGCAACACCAAGCTCCAATTTCTCTTTCTTTAATGTGACCTTTCGGGCATGACGTAAGAGAAACGGCAGCTTTGTATCAGACTTTATTTACAGTTTTCATGTGACTTTCCTAGTCCTCCTGCACCCAATCTTTTTGAGACGGCTGTGCATGCTTTATTTTTCTTTGTTACACTTTGCTGGTTCCTCCTTGCAGACCACGGGCCGTCTGAAGATTGGGACCTACACTGGACCTCTGCAGCATGGCATTGTGTACTCTGGAGGTGAGCCAAGCCAAGAACATCATGTCCTTATCACTGCCTACAGCACAGTACAGTACAGCTCACACTCAATACTATTTTTAGCTTGCACTCTACTGCACTTCTAACTATTCGAAGTATTCATGCAATTTGTACATTTTTCCTTGGAATAAACTTAATCCATGTTTATGTTTTCTATATGGGTCCACATTTAACTCATCTATTCTGGACCTTTTTTTTTAAAGAAATAGTCCACCTTGTTTATATATTTGATTAGGAGTCGATTGAGTTGATGAGAACTTTTCCTCTCCTCTCCTCCTCCTCCGCTCCTCTTCCTCCTCTCCTCTCCTCTCCTCTCCTCTCCCCTCTTCTCTCCTCTCCTCTTCTCTCCTCTCCTCTTCTCTCCTCTCCTTCTCCTCCTCTCCTCTCCTCTCCTCTCCTCATCCTCCTCCTCTCCTCCTCCTGCTCCAGGCTCCTCTGATATCGTGTGTGACCTGCTGGGTGCCAAGGGTAAGGACATCCTCTACATCGGCGACCACATCTTCGGTGACATCCTGAAGTCCAAGAAGCGCCAGGGCTGGAGGACCTTCCTCATCATCCCCGAGCTGGCCCAGGAGCTGCACGTCTGGACCGACAAGAGTGGTTAGTGTAGGGGTTTTCTTTTTTTGTTTGGGGGGTAGGTGGGTGAGGGGAAAGGGTTCAACTTTATTTAGACAGGACAGTGAAGACTGGGACAGGTAACGGGAGAGAGAGACGGGGGCGGATCGTGAAATGTTCAAGCTGCCTTCAATACAAGGAGTAAACTAGACGTGACAGACTCGACGACTTCGACAATGAAAATTAAACATTTAATATTTATGTCACATGCAGTTTTGATCCCACTAGCAGCCACCGTGGGTAGTTTGGAACGAGGAAGTGGCTCATTGTCGAGAATAGGTCGCACGAAGTGGAATGTTTCCTCCGAAACACTGTTCAACTGTCCCGATATAACTTCAGCGTCGTAACTTGCAAGCGCACTTGTCGTGTAAATAAATGAAACTACAAAGCACGGGCAACTTATTTAATGAAGAGCTCACAGTCCGTAGCCCGACGAAGGTTAAAATAAGGAAGTAGCTTTTTGTTCTCCAGGACAGAGCTGGCTGGTCGAGAGAACCAATCACAGCGGCTCCTGCTGCTGTTAACTGCGTCGTTAACCAAGTCACTGCGGAGGGGGGAAAAATATCATGGTCTGCATCATGACACAGTGAAGTTGATTTTGGAGCATAAATCACCCTTTAGTGCCACAGCACCACAGATTCAAAAACACATTTCAGAAGACAAGAGCGGTTAGTGCAGTGGTTTTCAACCTTGGGGTCATGAACCCCACATGAGGTCGCCCTAGATTAGTGGTGAAAAAAGAATACCGGTAAAGAATATTTTTCAACTTATTATTATGGCTGAAACACCACAAACAATCTTAAACTGTCACAAATATCTATTTTAGCCTACAAGTTCGCTCAAATAATCCTGTGCAAATGGGTTTGTAGGTGCTGTGGCGTAATCATTGACAGTATATCTATATATCTATATACTCTCAACAGGCGTAATACACCAAGGGTCCCAGGTTCGAGTCCAGCATGGGTCATCTCCTTAGCCTTCCCCAGCAGTTAGTTGGCCTAGAGTCTCTTCAAAGAGTTAGCTAGTTCAGCTATCTTGAGGACTTATTGGAGCCAGCCAGAGCAGATTTGATTACATTTGTGGGAGGATTTCTATTTTCTGAAACATTGAATGACACCTTTTTACAAAGAGCAGTAAGTTGGCCCAGAGTTTTCCCATCCACACTCTCTCTCCTCCCCCTCTGCTTACCCCGTGCCACCCATCTGTTACCCCACACATCATAGCGGATGATATCCCATTTCAGTTTGACTGGCACCTACTGTTGGCCCTCTCAAGTTTAAGCGTTGTTTGGATAACTCAAGGAAAAATGAACAAACTTAACACAGGAGGTTCATTGGGGTTACTTTCACGACTGTGATGATTGATGTTGTTAACGACGTGTAAGGAATTGCCCATGTTCATTCATTTTTTTTAATTCAGTTTCGCTCTTGTTACTGTATTGCCAACTAAAAAAAGACAAGAGTTTTTCCCTTTACATGAGGTGGTATGACTGGTATGGCCATGACCACGTTCTATTGTTTTCTGGAAAGCCATTAGACTTGACATGGCTGCATGGTTGTCAGGGGCCGCTGGCTGGGGCTAAGTCAGATACCACGGTGTTTGTACTGGATGCCCCCTTTACTTTCCACGAAAATATGCCATGCCAAGAGCTCGGACCAGAAATAGCAGCTGTGACAGGCGGGGAGTGTATGGTTACAGTAGTGAAGGACGGACGACCCTCTCTTGCCCTGTTTACCCCCACAACCAGAGGGGTGGTACTAAGAAGCTGGTTCAGGGGTAAACCAGGTTGAGTTAAGAGGTAAATCATCTAATCGTCAATCTGAAGAAAATGAGGACTCCAGGCTCTTCTATTAGATGATTTACCTCTTGACTTAACCTGGTTTACTCCTGAACCAGCTTCTTAGTATAGGCCCCATGTCTCTTCAGCTGATTAATGTCTCTCTCTCTCTCTCTCTCTCTCTCTCTCTCTTTCTCGCTCATCTCTCTCTCTCTCTCTCTCTCTCTCTCTCTCTCTCTCTTTCTCTTTCAGCTCTGTTCGAGGAGTTGCAGAGCCTGGATATATTCCTTGCCGAACTCTACAAGTAAGTCGGGACGTAACTCGTTCGTCCTCTCTTCCCAGTCCCCCAGTCTCTTGTCAGAAATGCTGTGGGCTCTCCACTCATGCTGAGGCCACCGGCCTGACAAATACGACTCAAACACATTCTGTGCTATTTATAAACGGCCCATCTCTCACCCCCTTCTCTCTCACCCCTTTCCCTTTCTCACCCCTTTCCACCCTCGATGACGTTTGTGTTCCCTGCCCCACATCTCTCTCTCAATCCCCAACACCACCGCCACCCTCGTTGACGTTTGTGTTCCCTGCCCCACATCTCTCTCTCTCTCTCTCTCTCTCTCGTCCCTCTCTCTTCCCCCTCTCTTGCCCTCCTGCTTTTTTTTCTCTCTCTTGCCACTAATAGAATAAAAACTCTCTTACTTAACTGTGCTGCCTTTCCACACTCCGTTTCTCCCTCTCTCTCTCTCTCTCTCTCTTTCTCTCTCTCTCTCTCTCTCTCTCTCTCTCTCTCTCTCTCTCTCTCTCTCTCTCTCTCTCTCTCTCTCTCTCTCTCTCTCTCTCACACTCTCACTCTTTTTTTGTTTCTTCTGTCACTCACTTCCATTCTGCTCCCCCTCTCTCTAGGCACTTGGACAGCAGCAGCAATGAGAGACCTGACATCAGCTCCCTCCAGAGGAGAATTAAGGTATTACACAATGTATGGTACAGGAAACGCAAGTCTGATTAGAGTTCTCAACGGGCCTGAAAATGTCAACCCGACCCTACCCGGCCCGTGGCTTTTAAAGCCCGAGCCCGATGTTACCCGACACATCACTAGAATTATCTAACCGAACCCGGCCCGAGGCCCGAAGTCGGGGGTCGAGTTTCCCCACGTTATCCTATGGAGAATGACGGGTTGTGGTGGGTCTTTAAGGGCACTTATGTGCAGTAAATTGCATAACCCACTTAAAAACCTAGGGAAAAGATATTTTCCACAATAGAAACATAATATGAAATGGGGAAACGTTCTTGCTATTTAAGCAGAATCATCCACAGCGCGATTTCAATAACCACCTCTTCACGGCAACAACAATCTATCCACCTTTTGTTTTGACTTCTAAATGTAGGCTTACTACATTTCCACCCCGTGTATCTGATTAAATGTAGGCTACGTGAAGTTGCCCCTCCCTCCTTGTTTGTTCATATAGGTTGGATGAGATGGAAAGCCTGGCTGTGCCAAACATTGTTTAAAAGTTTCATAAAATGTTGGTCGGCACACAAGGTTTTGGACATACTAATTTCTAGTGGCACCTGGGCTACGGTTGGTGCATTGATCAGCCATGTAGCAAAAAAGACAGATAGGTGAGAGGATGAGATCTTCCTCGGCTGGCGAGCGCTCCGCATGTGTGTGCGCCCCAAGACCCGACAGTTGCTTAAAAGTCAATTTGAGCACGAAAACAGCAAAGACAAGGTGATATTTCATTCAAACAGGGCCTACACGCTCCAAATAAAACATTTGCTGAGGGGATTTTCAACCAGACCGCAGCGCGAGCAGACAGTCAGTGTGAAAAGCCAAGTCTACCGGCACCTTCGCTGCCGCTCGCTTACCATCGGTGCACGAGCCATTTAAATAGTGAAGTGGCATATCGCAACAGCACATGCGGATTAGCCAAATTATATGCAACAAAGTCGCCAACAAAGCGTGGATTTAACGTTTAATACGCATATGCCAACGTTGTGTGAATACGTGGAAAGGATAACCTAATTGGAAAGCCACTGTCCTTTCTAGTATAGCCTATGTAGAAGACCGCTTCGGTTTCGTTTCACCTCATGGGGAAAACATAATTTCCATGCACTGCATTTGCTGAGACTACTAAGCAATAAAGTTAGCGATCAAACTAAAAATATTGGTTGTTGTCATTACAGCATTTAATATGCTAGGCCTACTATGGCTGTTGTTTAAAGTAGCCTAGTCATTGGATTGCCAACGGTCCCTTGTATTAAGAAACAAAAGTATGGTTCCATGAGCTGACATGGGACTCAATATCGTTAAAATTGCATCTAAGAACTTTTTCCCTGTTTTTATTAGTTTGCGTAATTGTAGCCAATGTAGTTTTTCTGTGCGTTCCGGGACCTCTTTCCAACTCATCATCGCTGTGATGTGATGTTTGTTTTGCGTTCTGGTACCTTGTGATTTACAAATAATGCACTGCGCAAGGTTGCATGCAGCAGCCTGCCAGACCTTCGTTACGCAGGCCTACATATATTTAGATAGATAGGTCTAGCTTTACTGACCCATCAAGGGGAAATTCGCCATGATTCACGGTAAACAGCAGAACTGATTTTTTTTTTTTTCACTGGGCGGAAAAGATTGAGCCCGCGGACCGAACCGACCCGAGCCATATGCTTATATTTTCGGCCCGAACCCGGCCCGAACCCAAAGGGCCCGTCGGGTTTTTCGGGCTGACCCGACCCGTTGAGAACTCTAAGTCTGATTACTTTTATTTGGACCCAAGAGACAAGCATTGAGGTACAAGATCCAAGTATTTTGGAATAGGCTATTGACAGGCTGGCAGGTTTTAAAAGACTTACACATTTACTTATGCCTGTTTCGTTGTTAAAATAAGTGAAACACCTAGCCTGGCGACGCCATCCTATGTACTCCACCCAAAGATTTTGGCTCCGCATATATCGTCTGGCAAAAGCCTCCAGCTCGGTTCTCTCAGTGTTTAGCCTATCGGCAAACAGTTGAGAGTGGTGACGCAGAACTCACCCGCGAAGTCCGTTACTGATTGGTTAAGGTAACTATATCCACACATTTGTTTTGTTATTTGTATGCTTTTGCGACGCTATATCGTAACGGTCATGTCAGTAAAGCACAATATGGGTTTTAATTTGAATTCATGGGTGGATATCTCGAAACCAAAGTTGCTGACTACATTTGCTACTTTGTTGTTTTCAGTGCATTTTCCCGTTGGCAACTACCGAAGTTGCTAACAGGCTAACAACTTCTCTTTTGAGAAATGCACCCCAGAACTCCAATGAATTTAAATGGCAGAGTAAGATCAGCAAGGTTAAACACTCCACTTTCCTGTGTGCAGAGAGTAAAACGCTGGGCTTTTCCATTACAGTCTGTCAAAATGCTAGTCGCTAACAGTAGTCCTGTAGTATTGGTATCCAGACAAATCTCTGCTCATGAAATTTGCAAAGGAAGCCGGGCGGACAAATCTGTGAAATCTGACATTTGCAAGGCAGGCAAAATTCTGCTCAACAAATTGTCAAGGCGGACATTTCTCTGCTTGCAGTTTTTCTTTTTTCTTTACCGACAAGTTTGGGTTAAAGGTGCACCATGTAATATTTTCAGTAGTTAATTTCCAGAATTCATGCTGCCTATTCACAAATGTTACCTTTTTAGCAAATACTTTCTACTACCGTCACATTTTAAGTATTCAATATGACAATATGAATATTGCACTTTTCATACATACATTTTGAATTTCCAGAAATAGACATTTTTAGCTGCAGAACTTACTGTGCTTTAGTCATACTAGTAAATACTAGTTTATTACTTCAATCAATCTTCAATATTCATGAAAAGATCAAATTCTGCAATAGGCAGCACAATTTCAATGAGGTGCAAAGCATAGGTGCAATACCTATTCTGGCCACCTCCTACACAGTGCACCTTTAAGGATGGGTTTGGGTTTGGGTCCAGAGCCAAACACAAACATTATGGTGACCCCAAATGCACATTCGTCATTGACAGGTTGGAGGTAGGGAGGGTTTTTGGTCTAGACACAGTTTGACATTGGCTACGTTTACGTGACGTTTTTAATTCCGAAATAATAGCTCAGAATTAAATAGTTTGTTCGAGTTGGCTTTGATCTTTCATTTAATTCTGAATTGGGAAGTGTTTACGTGACGTTTTCAAAGCGGAATTAAGCTTTATTCTGAACTAAAGTGAGTTAATTCTGAGTGAAATGTCTCGTGTAAGCGTAGCCATTGATCTCATATGAGTGGAGAAATGTCAGTGACCCCTGACATAGCCTGATTATCATCGACTTTCAAATCTCTTCGAGACTTGGTTTGACCAAGAGCATAACAATTAACATTTCCGAAACAGCATGGTTGTGACCCGCCTCCCTTGGTTTGCTACTGGTTGTTTGCTTCCCGACAAAGTGGGAGGAGTTGCCGATTTTTCTGGAGCTCAGAAACAATATTTGTATTTCCTGACTACCCCTGACATGGACATGTGACACACACACACACACACACACACACACACACACCCGCGCGCGCGCACACACACACACACACACACACACACACACACACACACACACACACACACACACACACACACACACACACGCACACACACACACACACACACACACACACACACACACACACACATTACGGCATGATGGCTCTGTTTCATTCTATTTCCTTAGCTTGTGCCATAGGAGTTTGCTACTCTTCCTGGGGTCCTAATTTTAAAGTATATCACTTCATTTCAATTAAAAACCATACAGATAATATACATGCATTAAAAGTTCAAAAAGTTGTAGTAAAGTAAAATACTATATGGTTTCTCTTTCTTCTCCTCTCCTGTGTAGAAAGTGACCCATGACATGGACATGATGTGCTATATACAAGTCAGTGGTGCTACGGCGATAATGTGCAGCCTGTTCCGTGGCAGTGGCCCTCTCTCTCTCTCTCTCTCTCTCTCTCTCTCTCTCTCTCTCTCTCTCTCTCTCTCTCTCTCTCTCTCTCTCTCTCTCTCTCTCTCTCTCTCTCTCTGTCTCACTCACCTGGTATCCCTCTCTCTCTCTCTCTGCCTCTCTCTCTCTCTCTCTCTCTGCCTCTCTTTCTCTCCCTCTGCCTCTCTCTCTCTCTCTCTCTCTCTCTGCCTCTCTCTCTCTCTCTCTCTCTCTCTCTGCCTCTCTCTCTCTCTCTCTCTGCCTCTCTTTCTCTCTCTCTGCCTCTCTTTCTCTCTCTCTGCCTCTCTCTCTCTCTCTCTCTCTCTCTCTCTCTCTCACCTGATATGATATGCCTCTCTTTATCTCTCTCCTGTGTAGAAAGTGACCCATGACATGGACATGTGCTATGGCATGATGGGAAGCCTGTTCCGCAGCGGCTCTCGCCAGACGCTGTTCGCCTCGCAGGTGATGCGCTACGCCGACCTGTACGCCGCCTCCTTCATCAACCTCCTCTACTACCCATTCAGCTATCTCTTCAGGGCCGCACACGTACTGGTGAGTGTTTGAATATCTTAACAAATATCTTAACAAATATATGGGAGCCCTGGTGTCCTTGGACCCCCCTCCCATGCAGCCAGGATTGGCCAAGGGGTCAACTTCCCTTCCCTTGATTGGCCAAGGGGCCAGCTTCTCTTCTCTGATAGGCCACAGGGCCAGCTTCCCATTTCTGATTGGCTGCAGGGCCAGCTTACCATCTCTTGATTGCCCAAGAGGCCAGCTTCCCATTTCTGATAGGCCACAGGGCCAGCTTCCCATTTCTGATTGGCTGCAGGGCCAGCTTGCCATCTCCTGATTGGCCAAGAGGCCAGCTTGCCTCCTCTGATTGGCCAAGAGGCCAGCTTGCCATCTCAGATTGGCCACAGGGCCAGCTTGCCATCTCTTGATTGTTGCTATCGTTGTGTACTTGTGTTTTCCCTGTCTCTCACTGATCCAAATGCACTTATTGCTCTCTCCCCCTTTGTGTGTCTTGCCACACACACACACACACACACACACACACACACACACACACACACACACACACACACACACACACACACACACACACACACACACACACACACACACACACACACACACACACACACACACACACACACACACGCACACACACACACGCACGCACACTTGACAGATGCCTCACGAGTCGACGGTGGAGCACACCAACGTGAACATCAACGACACCGAGTCGCCCCTGGCAACGCGCAACCGCCACGCGCTGGACTTCCGCGAGCACGAGTGCAAGCGGCACCAGCTGACGCGCTCCATCAGCGAGATCCAGCCGCCACACCTCTTCCCCACCACCCCCCAGGAGATCACCCACTGCCACGACGAGGACGATGACGAAGAGGAAGAAGAGGAGGAGGAGGAGGAGGAGGAGTAAGGTGGTACAGGAGGAGGAGGAGGAGGAGGAGGAGGAGGAAGGCAGTGCAGGAGGAGAAGGAGTAAGGAGATGGAGTAGGAGCATAGAGGTAGAAAATAACACTAGAGAGGACACCGCCCCCCCTTTTACGGCAATCTGTAGCGGCCATTATCTGTAGGTAGATCAGAGAAATGGAAATTAACGGAGAACGAGGCTCACCTCTGTCAAAAATGGCTTAATCATGTGAAAATGTCCATCAACACACTATACAAGGACAATAGTTGAAGTGTGTTGCTAACTATGTTCATAAAATATATTATTTGATTTTTAAATGTATTTTATCGACTCATATGATTTCAGTAGATATGTAGCCTGACATTTCAAATCTGGTCTTTGATTAAAGTGTTACTTTATATTTACACAGTTTTAGTTAATTTCTTGACAGGGGTGGGCGTGTTCTCCATTGACTTGCATTGCCTGAAAGTACATTACCTACAGAAGTTGGGAAGCTCCAGCTGCCATTTCCCAGTGCTGTCGCAAATTGCTGTGTCCTCTCTAGTGTTATTTTCTACCTCTATGAACAGGAGCAAGAGGAGTAAGGAGATGGAGGTGGTGGAGGAGTAAGGCGGAGGAGGTGGAGGAGGAGGCGTAAGGCGGTGCAAGAAGGAGTAAGGAAAGAAAAGGTGTTGTGTTTTTGCCCCGTAGACCTAATATAGATGTATATATGTATTATATACAGTGTATGTCTATGGCTTTGGCTACTGGTCCTTAGCAGGATTTTTATTGGGGGGGATTTAGAGGGGAAGTGACACGCAAACTTTTTTTAGGGAAGCAGGGGTGCATTTGGCGGCAGTCAATATCTTTTTTTTTTCAAGTATTTTTTGGGGCTTTTCAAACATGTATTGTTTATGATCAGACAGGACAGTGGAGGAGAGACAGGAAGTGAGTTGGGAGAGAGAGACGGGGAAGGGTCCGCAATGAATCCGGTCGGCCGCATTGTAGACGAGTGTTTAATTTTTGAATGAATGTGGATGCATTTTTTTGTTTCTTCCATCTTCCGTCTTGCTAACCCCTGTGTTTCCTTGCCTGTAAAGGTTACAGGTAAATAATCTATGGGGGGTTTTTGGCGTTCTTTGTTTTTATTTTGTGTTAAAGGAACCTTATGAGGACTGAGGAATGTATCTTGTTTTTCCTACTGGGAAACTAACCGTGGGCACCTCATCGGTATAGAGGTTGGGGTTGGATAATCTTATCGGATTGTTTTAAAGTTGCGTTCCTTGTTTTTATTTCATTTGAAAGCGGGAACCATACGAGGACTGTTTCAGTGACCAAACTCTTCTTCCTTTTTTTTTTTGTTGGCACGTGAGGAAGTTTGGAAATGGACCTGAAACTGAAACTTTTTGTTTTTTCTTTTGATCTTTTCAACCTTTCGGTTACATGTATAGTTTTGAGAAAGAATGAACTGCATATATATATATATATATATATATATATAAAATATTTATATATATTTTTGGCCACAACTTTTTATTCGCTCTGAGGGGACACCAGTCAAAGTCGCTCCAGTTATTGCCCTCCAAATTATGCATGCAACGGTGTTAAAAGTGCCAGCCTTAGGTTTTTATTTTGATCATATGGAAATGCAATATCAGTATATACAGTTGGGTCTGCAGCCTAATTAGTCTGCATGGGACTTCATACGCAGCAGTTTGGTCAATATAACCACTAGATCATCCGCTAAATCCACAAAACGACAAGTATTTCTAACACTGCAATTGGGCGCCTTCTTCCATAGCATAAAATGATGTATTCAAACCAAACCCATGTCAGTAACCTGCAATGAAATAAATAGAAATGTTGGAGTTGGTTTTCCATGAATGGAAATGCTCGCAATTGCATAATTGACAAGATACAGTATTGCGAAACCCCTCTCCACGGTTGGCAGACATTTCATCCTCAATTCCTAGTTTGGAATTGTGACGCCGCCTATGTAATATTGTTGAAAAATTTGCCTTTCGAGGGGCCTACAGCAACCTGTTGGCTAGGGCCCCCCGGCCACCTTAATCTGGCCTTGCTACTAGTATATATACTGTACGTACCTGTTGTCAGGTCCGTCTCCTCTCATCTCGTCTGCCACCTGGGATAATTTTAGACGCCAAGTAGCACTGACATGACTTGCACTCCTACGAGACTGGAAGAGATTATTAGCGTTTCGATTTTATTCTTTATTTTTTTAATCGTTCTATGCTCCTTTGTAAATGCTGAATTTATTTTTTTTGTTTTGTTATATTTTTGTGTTTCATACAAAGACAAGTATTTTGTGTGTATATGTGTGTGTTTCTTTTTCTTTTTCAAATGAAAGGTCATTATTCCTTATTGCAAAGGGGAGCCCTGTGAGTGTGAGTGGATAATGCAGTAGTTTTTTATTTTTTATTTGTATTTTTTAAAAAGAAATACACTCCCATGTTCCCGTGACTAGTACTGAAACGAAAGAGTTGCCAAGACTGATGGCGATCAGCAAGTATTAACACAGCACCACAGCAAGTTAGATGACCATGTCCACATCCTCTTGCTGTGGCCTCACTTCCTTAGTATATGGTGAGTTCAGGTAAATTGGGCCACTTTTTTGTGTGCATATAAGCAGATAACCCAAAGTGGCCCATTTTACCTGAATTCACTCCTACAGTAGTGCAAAACTCACCAGTGGAGTGCAGCACAGACCCTTGGCCTGTCTCTGAAATGAGAGATTGCAAAGACAGTGCTGTGGAAGAACTGTAATGGGTCCAGAATCCTTCAGTAGAGAAAGATCATTCAAAGTCCGCCCACCCAATGCAGAATCTGCTTAAGTGTGGTCTCCTAAGTTGGCGTTATCCCCTCCTTATTCTTCTATTTTTGTGATGTTTGGTGGGTGTCAGCTTGCACGATATGTGCGCTACCGCCATCCACAGTGCTAAGGGAACTCCATTTATTCTCAACCGCAAGACTGCAAAGGTCTCCTAACAGAAGGTCTCCTAAAGGGGCGTTCACCTGACATTACATGCATCCCAGAAAAGTACGAGGCTGAAGTATCTTACTCTTCTAGACGATTCTTTGGTAATGGGTCCAGAATGCAGAATGTTGAAATATTTTGATTCAGGTGTAATGGACCTGATCTCTAATCCAGCCATCATTGTCAGTCCAGTCGTCATTGTCATCAATGATCTCTGAAATTAATAGTTCCGTCTTCAAAGAACAAATTGAGTGTGTATTCCTGTACATGCCTTGAGTGTGTGAATCTTGCGTGTGTGTTGAGTTGAGTGAATGTTTCATATGTGTGTGGAGAGTCCCTCATATACTACTGCAAGTGATGGATGAGCATATAGGTCAAGTTTTAAGAGAGGGCTCAGGATGCCTTAACCTGCAGGGCCTTTGCTTTGGTTTGGTTTTCATTTTGTTGGTGTTCTTTCGATACTTTTATTCGTAAGATTTGAACGGTTGTGCAGAATGCCTGCTTATGGCTTAGTCTCTACTGCCAAGAGGATAGCTTTCTTTGGTTATGTTATGTTGAACATTATGTTGTTACAAATAACTCCTTCATCAGGGTTTTATTTTATTTTTGGAATGGGAATGCGAGTAATATTATATATGTCAATTGCCTGCTGCTTGGTGTTTTTCCTTATGTTACTGTTTCTTGCAAACGTTTACAATATTGGTTTCCCACAGTATGTTCCAAATAAAGAAATAAATAGAATAAAACTTCTCGCGAGTTATTAATTAAATAATATAATTTTATACTATGATTTCATATTAAAATAATATTTTTAAACAGCATGATTTTCAATTGTAAGTTCAAATGCACTAAAACTTTGGGACACTTGTGACTTTGGGTGACGGCATCACACATGAATTAAAAGTAACAAGTATATAGATTCAAGAAATCCCAAGCACAAATAGATTTCTACACATATAATAGTAGTCACAGAAGTGAGTACACTGAACTTTCTTAAATGTTGTCGAATGAAAAGATATCCTTAAAAATCTTGAGGGGTGAAATATGAGGGGTGTACTCATTCAAGTCACTCAAGCTTGCTTATGCACACAAAAAAACACAATTTTCACGATTTCACACAAAGAAATACACGTGTGTTAAATTTCATGTGAAATTGGATATACTACGTGAATCGGCATGAAAACCTGTTTATGCATGAACTGATACTTTGAAATTGTTTTCAGATTTTCACTTAGCCAAAGATTCAGTCAGAAATCTAGGGAAGTTTTAGTACAGTACACGAGGCCCCCTGGTGATCAGCTTGGGGACAGAACTGACGGGACCACTGAGTTCACATAGTCACATGTTCCATCGAACAGCTTCCTGGCGGATGTCTGCACTCTCTGAGTGCATTTCTAGTTTGTTCATTCATTTATTCATTCATTCAATCAATCAGTCAATCCTTCATTCAGTCAGTCATTCATTCATTCATTCAGTCCTTCATTGAAGAGAATCCAACACCCTCCCCATGAAGCGTAATCAGACCATTCATTAATTACAAGAAGTGGTAAACCTGATAATAGACCACAAGTGTAATGTGGGTTATATTTATCAACATCATTAACAGTATATACAGTATATATATATTTTTTATATATATATACACTATCTTATATATATATATATATACTGTAGATATATTATACTATTTTCTCTTCGGGTTGACACTATAAGTATGCATTTAAAAGCTTTCTACATTTGAAATGTCTGTTTATACTGTACATTTCTGGTTCATTCATTCATTCATTCATTCATTCATTCATTCATTCATTCATTCATTCAGTCAGTCAGTCAGTCAGTCAGTCAGTCAGTCAGTCAGTCAGTCAGTCAGTCAGTCAGTCAGTCAGTCCTTCATTGAAGAAAATGCAACAGGTGTCCCTCTGCAGCTCCAGTCAGCTCCTCCAGACTAGCCACATGTCCGTGTCTGTCAACTGTGTCCGTCAGCTGCCTTGTGGAGTAGGTCCATACGGCTCTGCTCTACAGCGGGCAGCGCTGCCTTCTGCTGGCTGTGCAGGGTAGGCCCATCTCCTGACTATGACATTCAGGGGAGAGGTTGGGGTGAGTTGGGGTTAGTATAGTGGTAGCCTGACAGCCACTGAGGCCAGACAATTACAAAAAAAGAGTTAATTGATTACTAACAGACAGGATAGTGGAGGACAGACAGGAAGTGAGCTGCGAGAGAGAGACGGGGAAGGGCCGGCAATCGAACCCGGGTAAGTCGCATAGTAGACTCTGGGGAGGGTTTAGTAGTCCCTTACACAGCCAGCCAATAAGAGAACGCACTTGTGTTCATAACGTATGTCATGAACATCAACTGTCAGCGATTGGTCCACTCATTTCAAACCAGAGCTGAGCTCACTCCTCCCTCCAAAGCGCTCCAGAGCATTGTGGATCCAGACCAAAAATGAGCTATTAATGTGGTCTGGTAAAATCAGGCTAGTATAGTAGTTCTTCTTTGAGCTCGTCATGAGGCTCCCAGAACCCCCTTGACCTCATCACAAGCCTTAGTATCAATAAGTAAAATATTACTATTGCCCCTCATTTCTAACTGTAAAGACAACTGCATTTGCAATCTGATTTTTCCTCAATTTCCCAATTTCAAACAACAAAACAGTGAATCTTTTTTTATTTCAACTGAGAAGCACAATGAAAACATGTTCAATATCTCAATGGGGTTGAGAAAGACCTCTGGAATGGGGTATTCCAAGAATCTGGCTCAATAGCAAACTAGGTTAAGTCAACCTTGAGGTAGTGGTAAATCATGTAATAGAAGAGCCTGGAGTCCTCATTTTCTCAACTATTATTACACTTGTGGGCTATCTATTAGCAAGTTTACCACTTCTTGTAGGTTAACTTACCCAAGTTGATCACTTAACCCATTTTACACTACGCCCTTTTTGGGACAAGGTGCCCTCTCCCTATTAAAATCTAAATATCTCTGCCTTCGAAGCACATAAAAACACAAGTTGCATTTAAAATCTAGAACCTTCATTTTGCACTAGAATAGTGTTCATTCAGCTCTAACATACAGTACCCATATCTTTAATAAAAGAGCTCAAATCTCAAGAACTTGAATGCAGCGTATATGTCACTCCAGGACACAATGGAATACCTGGTAACGTTTAAGTTCCAGAACACACTTGCTACAATGTTGATTGCCACAGAATCTGTGAGGTGAAAGTCCACCTGTGAAACAAATGACCGAGACAACAACAGGCAAAAATGTCAATTATATTTTATTTTATCAACATCATTAAGCAGTATATATATATTTATATATATACACTATCTTATATATATAGATATGTTATACTATTTTCTCTTCTGGTTGACATAGATAAGTATGCATTTAAAAGCTTTCTACATTTGAAATGTCTTGTTTACACATTCAAGATTGGAAATAGCAGCAATCGGTAATGGACTCAAATCAAATGTTGGAGCACCATTTTCTTTTGAACAGATTTCTTTTTAAGATGTCACAAGTAGCTGTGTCTTTCTCCTGTAATCCTGGAGGAAAAAGAAATACCCATACAGTATGTAAAAGTCTGCAGTACTTCCACATTGTTCCCGGATATCTGGGGTCCAACTAAAACACCCACTACAGAGGACATTGCCCTTAATGTCGCGTGACCATGGGGCCTACGCTTAGAAGCTGGTTCAGGAGTAAAGACCTTTTAGGGAAAAGGCGCCCTCTCCATATTAAAACCTAAATATCTCAACCTCTGAAGCACATAAAAACATGAAATAAGTTGCATTTAAAACCTTCATTTTGCACTAGAATGTGTTCGTTCAACACTAACATACCCATTTTTTAAAAAAAAAATAAAACAGATCAAATATCAAGAACCTTAATGCAGTGTATATGTCGCTCCAGGACACAATGGGTTAAGAGGTAAATCATCAAATAGAATATTTTTGTCTTCTTTTAAAACATTTTTTGGGGTCTTTTTGCCTTTATTTCGAGATAGGACAGTGAAGACTATGACAGGAAGTGAGTGGGGAGAGGAGAGAGAGATGGGGAAGGGTTAGCAAAGAACCCGGGCCAGAATCGATCCCGGGTCAGTCGCTTAGCAGACGAGTGCCCAACCGTTAGAGCCACGGTAGGGCCAGAATCCTATGAGGACTCCAGGCTCTTCTATTAGATGATTTACCTCTTAACTTAACCTGGTTTACTCCTGAACCAGCTTTGTAGTATAGGCCCCTCAGATGTCCTTCACCTAAACCCACCCCAGAAGATTCAACACTCTCATACTCTATATAATATTAGCAAATTAAAAACAGGCTACCCCTCCCCACCAACAAATCTTATCTTCTTAAGCGGACACTTGAGGTCAATAATTAGTTGTTTTTTGTTGTATTCTCTTTATCTCTACGCTTTGGACACATCTTGGTAGCTTCTTATGACGCAGGGTGACACCTTTCCACTCCCCCCTACACGTCACGTGTCCTTTTCATGAGTACAAATGTGGGAGAATATTAAATGATTAATCCTGGACACGATTGTCCCTGCATAACTGTAACTTCTATTGCACTGAAACGTTTGCTACATAACACCAACGTGAAGTAAAAAAACAAACAAAAAAAACACACAAAAAAACGTTAGGATCTTGCCATCTTTTCTAATTCACATTTTCTGAACACTGCAGGGCCAACCAAAAGCCCACAGTGCTAGTTAGGGACTGTTAGCTCTATTGTATATATATTATAAATATTTATATTCAATTTTTAATTTTGAAACACTGACTCTGACATGCCCTTTATACCCCCTCTTTTTGCCCTAATTCAGTAATTCCCAAACTGTTAGCCGGGGCCCACCGTTGGGCCACACAGAGGGCCATGAAATCCTTCTCTAAAAAATCTAAATAACATTTTGTGTTTGTGTATTGTGGTTGACTGTCTAATTAATTTGTATTGTTTATTGGGTCAGAGTTGGGCCGCGCACATTTGAGAGAATTTTCAAGCGGGCCCCAATTTGGAATAAGTTAGGAACTCCTGTCGTAATAGCCTGGTTCATACCAGACGGTGTGTGTGTAGCTACGGCGACGCCTGGCGGAGCAGAGCTACACACACACCGTTTGGTGTGAACCAGGCTACTGTCGTAATGCATTACAAGGTGGATGCATAGGAGAGACCCATGTACTGTACTGTACACTACATACAGTAGACGGCTGTCCTCTGGGAAAAAGCCCAGCGCAGCAACCATTATCTAGCCTGATTATCATCGACTTTCAAATCTCTTCGAGACTTGGTCTGACCAAGAGCATAACAATTACCATTTCCCAAACGGAATGGTTGACCCACCTCCCTTGGTTTGCTAATGGTTGTTTGCTTCCTGACAAAGTGGGAGGAGTTCAGAACTCAGAAAGTACTTGCATTGCTCTTGACCTGACTAACCATTACCGTCTGCGGCCCTTTTTGTAACATGTCAGTAACTTATGAAGGCCTTCAAACATGCACATTAACCAAATAAAATAAATGGGAGGGGGTGGGGGGTGGGTGGCTTGGGGTGGGGTTTGCAATATACTGTAAGACATCTCCCAAATGAGGTTTTCCAAACCATCCATGTAGTAGGTGGTGAATTCAGGCACCATTGAAAGCAAACAAGTAAACAAAAGATAAATGCTTGGCATCCTTGGCTTGACAGAGCATGCTCAAACAGTTTCCCATCATCATCATCATCATCATCATCATCATCATCATCATCATCGGAAGGGGGAGACAGCCAGGGAACACTTTTTGATAATTCTAAGCTGGTCAACAGTGAAAAAAGACTGTAATATCTGCATGTCGCTTTGGATAAAAGCGTCCGCTAAGTGAAATGGCTAATGAGGTGGACACTAGGGGTGTAAATCACAGCATCCATGACGCTACGATTAAATATCGATATCTTATTCGATGCGATGCGATTCGATTCAATCGTCAGATTATATCGCGATATATCGATACATTTCGATTATTATCTACACCCCTAGTGGATACTGGCATTCATTGCATGTCTTTGTCCACATTTCCTTTAAAACTGATCTTAGCGCTCCTGTCTGGTAAACTGTTGGATGTGATTCATGATTTATGATTTATCAGTCAACGTGTGACATGGAGGCGTTGCGGTGACAACCTCCTTAATACTGCTAACAGTCTGGGAAGAGTTGAGAATGTCAATGTCCAAGCACTAAAAACTAGAAGTTAAAAAATATACATCCAACGTTTGTTACAATCGTGACAACATAGCATAACGTAGCTACACTAAAATAATAAGATGGTCCTTCAGACTAGTGATTAAAACAGACAGCTTATCAGAGTGATGTAAAAAAAAATACTGTACCATGAGATTTTGTTTTTTTTCTCTCTCTGCTTCATACAACCAAAGTAAAAAAAAATACTATCTACTTAAATATACAAATGAAAAGGCGTTTTTGCATGTAAACATACACCGACTGCCTTTGTACTGTAAAGTGTACAGTCCCATGTAGTCACCTGCGCACGCACACAGGGATACACACCGCTACAACACAGTGGGTTAATAAATACAGCGCGTGTGTGGCCATAAAAGGGGTTTTGTTGGTTCTTTTTGGCACAGTCGAAAACGCTCCATGCCCTTCCAACGCCCCCCTTCCCCCCTCACCTCCCCTCCCCTCCCCCCACCTTCCCCTAGCCCAGAGACCCGGTGAATGCATTTGTTTTCCTTCTTTCTCTTTTTTGTGTGTGTTGCTGTCCCCATTGTCCAGTGTCTTTGGTCGAGCAGATCAAACGCACTTCCTTTTTGCTCAGTGGGGTTTCTCTCTCTCTCTCTCTCTCTCTCCCTGACACACACACACACGCACACACACACATTCATGAAAACACACACACACACACACACACACACACACACACACACACACACACATTCATGAAAACACAAACAGCACCCACATACACGCACACACACACAAACACATTCATGAAAACACACACTAACACAAACACACATTCATGAAACACGCACACGCACACACACACACACACACACTGTAGTAGAACAATCAGACCAAAAAAATCCAATTGTCTAAAACTTGACTATCATGGCCAGGATGCAGGAGAATCTTAAGACATAAAACAAGCAACCAGAGTTCCGCCATCTTGCATCACTACTGTTAATGAAGTCGTTTCATTGAAGAAAGCGAGGGAAAAAAAGAGAGATCCATTGGGATTTAAAGGCTTTTGTTTGCTCTGTTTTTTTGTTTTTGTTTGTTTGTTTGAATCCAAGTATCCAGACTGAAGAAAGCTGCTCACATAAGAGCAAGATAGCTTAAGATGGCTGTTCTGTTCTTCACAGATCCAAGTAGGGAGAGGAAGAGATCGCCAGCTCTTGTGTGTGTGTGTGTGTTTCTTTTTTTCTTCAGAAGAGGCACTGCCACTGTGTTACAGGGGGGATGAGGCTGGTAGAGTAGGTGAGGGGTGGGCATCTGGAGATGTTGTTTTCTTTTACTGAGATCCCATTTCATGACACATTGTAGCTGTGTGTGTGTGTGTGTGTGTGACCGAGAGAGAGAGAGCAAGATAGGGAGAGGAGTGGATTCATGGCAGAGAAGTTCACCAACCAAGGAATGCAACTATGTGTGTATGCAAGACTTCTCTGTGTGTACACACAGCCTGTTAGGACTGACCTGTGTCCATGCTTACTGTAGTTCCAACGAACAGCATTTCTGTACATGTCTGCAAATGTATCTGTGTTTGTGTGTATGTGTTTATGTATCTGTGTTTGTGTGTATGTGTTTGTGTGTATCGGCTACATCAGTAGCACGTCCCTTATTAGGATCAGGCAAGACAATGGGGCACCTAAGTCACGCCCTCTACTTCCTGGTTCATGGGGCAGAGGGAGTCAAAAAATAATTACTGGGCTTGAAAGGAGTGGTTTTTCGACACTCATCCAAACCTTGGACCTCCACTTATGCACCACAAATCCACCATGACTCGCCTTGTTCACTTCCATTCAATTTATTGCAACTTACTGCCCCATGAACCAGGAAGTAGAGGGCGTGACTTAGGTGCCCCATTGGCTTTCTGAGCACCGTCTCCCCTGCGTGTGCAGAGCACCATGAGCACCTGAGGGGGATCTGGAGGTCGCACCACACAGGAAAGGAGGGAGGGTTGGGTGGTTGGTGCGGGACAGGGAGGTTTGGTTGGTTGGTGCGGACAGGCGATATCAGGGAGGGAGGGAGAGGGAGGGAGAGGGAGGGGTGGGTGGGTGGTTGTTGGTTTGGTTGGTGCGGACAGGCGATATCGGGGAGGGAAGGTTGGTTGTTGGTGGGTTGTTTGTTTGTTTGTTTGTTTGTTTGTTTGTTTAATTGGTGGTATCTGTCTGAGCGTTTAGCCGTTTCTCCACTGCCTGGAGGGATTGTCCATGCCAGCTGGAAGGTCGGTCCATTGATTGATTGATTGATTGGTTTATTGACAACACATCAGCTTCCCCTTCACAGGAGCACTGCTCTTCAAGTGGTCAAACCATGCAAACCAAATGGTCCATTCTGCCTGGAGGGTGGGTCCATGCTTTAGGGTGGCCCACACTGAGGTCCTTCCTTCTTGGACCAGCCCTTACGCTGCATTAGGTCATGGTCTCCATACCAGGTGGCCATTGTAAGGGAGGTGTAAGGGTGGAGTCAGTGTTGCCAGATTGGGAGGTTTGCCGCTGCTGAAGATGACCGTCTACGGATAAAAAGGGCATTTGGGCAGGTTTTTCTGCAGATTTATGGCCATAGAAATCAATAGAATTTAGTTCAAATTGGGCAGGATTTAGTGCCTCCAGGCTGGTTTTGAGCATTTTGGAAATTGGAAATCATCAGTCTCATCTGGCAGGGTGAGGTTGGTTGCGGTATTGCCTGGGGGGCAGGGGAAGGCCTTCTAGAGGCTCTCTAGCCATCACGGGTGTCTGGATGGGGGTGTGGGCAGGCTGGGCTGGGGTGAGGTGAGGTGCGGTGCGGTGCAGTATGGTGCCTACAGGTCTGCTGTAGTTTTGGGTGGGGTGCGGCGCGCACATCCAAATAACCCTTTTTGCAGGTGCCAGACAAAAGTGTCAGACTGTTGATGGAGGCAGGACCTCCTTCCTCCTTCAACTGCCGACAGGTCTGCTGCCACCACCATTATCCGTCTTCTTCCACCTGCGGACTGGACTGAGTCATGTCTTGTCGTTTTTCTTTCTTTCTCCTTCTTGACACCTTCAAATTTTATCCTTCTCAGTTTTTGTCATACTTTGTCAAACACTCTTCAAGCTTCCTGAGGGGGGGCATCCTGCATCATCTGAGCGTGTCTGCTATATGTATATATGTGTGTGTGTGTGTGTGTGTATGTGTGTGTGTTCGTTTTGTCACATGCGCGGTGGAGATGCTTGTTTTTTTGTGTGTGTTTAGTTAGATGGGACCGTCGGTGTGACTCGTGTGGTTCGAGTGGGAGTGGGAGCGTGAGTGGGTGTTTGAGTGTGGGGGGGCGTGCGAGTGGGTGTTGCAGTGTGAGTTGGCGTGCGAGTTGGCGTGCGGCGTGGGGGGCGCGTGTGCCGCCGCGGTGTTGTTGTTGTTGGGGTGCGGGTGCAGGTACGCTTGCTGCAGTGGGGGGGGCAGCAGAGGGCTGACCGCAGACGAGTCGTCCGCCCCCGTACCCCCCGTGACCCCGTCCGGCCTCTCCGGCAAAGTCAGCTCGATCTTGGTGAACTCCAGGCCGTCACTGGACTGCGGCGTCTTGTCCATGCGCGACGCCGTCAGGGCATTCTGGTACTGCTGCCGCGTCACCTGGGGAGAGGGGAGTGGGCAGATCGAGAAGGATGGGGGGAGAGAGAGGATTATGACGGAGGAAAGGGAGAGAGAGAGAGAGAGTGAAAGAAAGAACGAGAGAGAGGATTATGACGATAAAGGAAAGCAGAGAGAGAGAGAGAGAGAGAGACATAAAATCAAATTCAAATTAAGCTCTCTGAGTCTGAATCATAACTGCATGGTAAAAAAAGTCTTCCTCAGATTCACTAACAAACATCAATGCAAGAATAATAATAAAAAAGAACCTACAGAAGAAAGAAAACCAAAAGAGTGTCCAAATGTTTTTTGTAAATGTCACTTTTTTGTTCAGCACCAGGATAGTGCCAAAGCTAAGCCACAAGCAAAAAAAGCTTACGCCTAATAAAATGACATCAGAGATAAAAAAAAAACAATACAATTTCTGACCAATATGGACACAATCGAAAAAATACATTATTCAAACCATGACAGTGACTTGGCGATATGCATATTCAGAAGCTACAATCCAGTGCCACACATGCCACGGGGGTATTCCAAGAACCTGGCTCAGTAGCAAACTAGGTTAAGTCAACCTTGAGGTAGTGGTAAATCATGTAATAGAAGAGCCTGGAGGCCTCATTTTACACTTGTATTTTACACTATATTACACTTGTGGGCTATCTATTAGCAGGTTTACCACTTCTTGTAGTAGGTTAATTTAGCCAGGGTTATCATTTTTAACCATGTTCTTGGAATGTCCCCTGATTTTACCTGTCCAATTGCCCTATTTGGACAGGTAAAACCAGCACCAAATAACCTGCACCACTGAATGAATCCAGGTCGCCATCACTGACAATACGTTGAATTTGAATGTGAATCCCACCCTTACCACCACCTTCACCCATGGCTGAAGTGCCCTTGAGCAAGGCACTTTACCCCACATTGTTCCAGGGACTGTAACCAATACCCTGTACCTAAATACCTGTGAGCCGCGTTGGTTAAAAAGTGTCAGCTAAGTGTAATGTAATGTAATCAGGGCTCTAAATTAACTTTTTCATCACCAGCCAAAATGGCCAGTAGATAACAATCTTACTAGCCAAACGCACACTCATTAATGGGTCAAAGTGGCTAGTAAGTTGTTCTTTTCAACCAGCAAGCAAAACTGAAATTTCACCAGCATTTGGACAGTTGGCTGGTGTTAATGTAGAGCCCTGAATGTAATAATAAGGCTGGACGCAGGACGCACCTTGATGTAGAGCAGATCTGAGGTGGCTCTGACGGAATAGTCCGGAACGTAGATCTGCAGGAAGGCGTTGAGCTGGTTGTTACTACTGCCCAGCGTGGGGGTGACCGCATCGAGGCGGTCCGAGCGGTTTAACGAGTCCGAGTGGTTGAGTCCAAACGGCCGCGGGGGTGACTTGTTCTCTGGGAAGGTTACAGTCAAGTCAAGTCAGCTTTTATTGTCGCTTTCTTCATATGCACAAGTCATACAAGGAAAATGAACACAACCAGTGAGGGTGAGGACTGTTAAATGCACAAATGACCATTAAACTAGGACATTAAATACAAGTAGCACTTAAACATATAGTACATATTATTAGTTACATACTGTACATAGGACTACATACATAAGTTAACCATTATCAACAATCCACAAAAAAATAAATTAATAATAGAAACTATTCTAAACTGGTCTAAATTGCACATGCATTTCATTTCATTCAATTGTACATGTAAGGTATAACTGTCCATTTCTGATTGGGAAGATTTCCACCCTAGCCACTAGGTGGCGATATCATCTGACAATGGCACCTCCCCTCTCTCTGGCCCAGACACTAAACTGATAAAAGGGACACTGCAAAGACACAAAGGCCCTGAGTGCATTCCAATATGCACACTCGCATTCTCCACTTGTGCTTGTGGCCTCGCCCTTTCTTCTGGCCCCGCCTCCGTGGAGAAAACAAATACGTTTCCCCGCTGTCAGCCTAGCAAAAACAATTTTTGGGGAACTATTCTTCATTTACTATTCAGTGCAAATGAGAAAATTACTTTACAATTGAGCTTTTGCGAGATATTGAAATATAATGCTGTTGCCAGTGATGTCATCATTACTTCCTGGTACGAGGCCACAAGCACAAGTAGAGGATGCAAGGTCGCATATTGGAAGGCACACAAAATCTCAAAGCTCAGTGTTCTAGCCTTGCTAGGACGTGAAACGCCAAGTGAATGGATATACAGAGACATGGCCAATGTCTCATGTTCTACAGGGCGCTGTAATACAACACTCAGTGGATACAGTAGTGCATGAGGTATGAGCCTACTATGATTCACAAGAGGAGAGAGAGAGAGAGAGAGAGAGAGAGAGAGAGAGAGAGAGAGAGAGAGAGAGAGAGAGAGAGAGAGAGAGAGAGAGAGAGAGAGAGAGAGAGAGAGAGAGAGAGAGATTAGAGATTCTCTCATTCTTCTCACATCTGTTTTGAAATGAATTGAAGAGAGAGAAAGAGACAGAGAGAGAGAGAGAACCAAAGATCTCAAAGAGGGAGACCAGCACTTCCTGATTCTATACATCCAGACTACACAGAAGAACAAAATAGAGACCAAATTCACAAAGTCACAATATGTCCAAACAGCAAGTCGCTCTCATGTCCAATTAAAGTCAGATTAGGTCCTCTGGTCCCTGTCTTAAAGCAATGCACTTCCCAAACTCTTTCAGAGGGGACACCCAATTTTTGCAACCTAGGGGTCCCGGGCCCCAGTTTGGGAACCACTGCTTTAAAGAGTCAGTTCAAACGCTGCGTCTAGTCCCCGGGGTTGGCATTATGGCGCTCATGTGAAAGGAATGCACTGTATATAATCCGCCTGCTGTCTTTAATGTCCACCCAAACAAAACAAAACAAAAACCTGCGCATATATTTTCATAATTCACAGATAAAGGGCTCAAGCTGGATTCATGCTAGTCCATATTCCTCCAGTGGATAGACTTTATTGGCTTATGGTATGGTATGGGACAGGACTGTAAAAGAAATGGCAGACAAGCAGGGTGGTGAACGAACGTCACACAGACTTCTAATGCTTGCTTCATGTGCCATGCGTGAGAGGGCTGACTTTCTTTCCGGCGATGTGCCATGTTCCGTCTGCTATCACTGCATTGAACAACCTTCCACATTAACCCTGTATGGACCTTCCTGATAGTGTATAGTGCAGGGGTGGGAAAACTCAGGCCCGGGGGCCACATGCGGCCTGCTGAGCCATTACATCTGGCCCGCAGAGCTTTTACAAGAATAACTTTTAAATCTAATATGATGCTCTCACCCAAACATTCTTGAAATGGTTACCCAATACAGGAGTCTTTGGGCTTTGAGATTAACCAAGGCTGTACTCGTCATCAATGAAATAGTCAAAGAGTTGTCCTATCTATCTATCTATCTATCTATCTATCTATCTATCTATCTATCTATCTATCTATCTATCTATCTATCTATCTATCCATCCATCCATCCATCCATCCATCCATCCATCCATCCATCCATCCATCCATCCATCCATCCATCCATCCATCCATCCATCTATCTATCTATCTATCTATCTATCTAATGATAGTCGACCCCCACTCATGATGTACTGTACGTATGTGCTCAAAACAGTCGAGAGAGAGAGTGAAATAAGTCGCTCAGATTAAGTTGAATCAACAGAATCCAAATCTTCCCAGTGATTTACTCCGTGTGTGTGTGTGTGTGTGTGTGTGTGTGTGTGTGTGTGTGTGTGTGTGTGTGTGTGTGTGTGTGTGTGTGTGTGTGTGTGTGTGTGTGTGTGAGAGAGAGAGAGAGAGAGAAAGGAGCAGTGAGATTCGGTACCTGGAGATCCAGCTAAAGACTCTGCCCTGCTGACCACGAAGGTTCGAGAGAGGGAGAGAGGAACTGGAGAGAAAAACACACCACGAGCCAGAGAGAGAGAGAGAGAGAGAGAGAGAGAGAGAGAGAGAGAGAGAGAGAGAGAGAGAGAACCATCAGAGCCCATCAAACATCCACCAGAAAATCACCAGTTAAGAAAAGACATCCAGTGCAGTAGTGCACTTACTCAGTAACACCAGTGAGTTGGAGAGGAAGAACTGTTATACGGTTAGATCAATGCAAATACTCATACTGTATTTATGTGTGTGTTAGTGTGAAGGGCAAGGAGAGAGAGAGAGAGAGAGACAGAGAGAGAGAGAGAGAGACAGAGAGACAGAGAGACAGAGAGACAGAGAGACAATGACACAGAGAAATAGAATTTGTGTGTGTGTGTGTGTGTGTGTGTGTGTGTGTGTGTGTGTGTGTGTGTGTGTGTGTGTGTGTGTGTGTGTGTGTGTGTGTCTGTGTGTCTGTGTGTCTGTCTGCGTGCGTGTGTCTGCGTGCGTGTGTCTGTGTGCGTATGTGTCTGCATGCATGTGCGAGTGTGTGTGTCTGCCTGCCTGCATGTGTGTGCGTGTGTATGTGTCTGTATGCATGCATGCATGTGTGTGTATGTGTGTGTGTGTGTGCGTGCGTGCGTGCGTGAATGCGTGTTTACCTGGAGAGGAGGTTAAGGCCATCATGCCGTAGTAGGAGAAGGGCCCCGCTTCAAACTTCATGCCCTCCTTGCCGGCCTCCACCTCCACTTTACCCTGCCACACATCAACAACACACGTCATGTACGACCCTCTCCTACTCGAGGCCCACTTGAAATTCTCACAAAAGTTTGGGGCCCAATATATGATAAAACTGATGTACAGGACAGATTTGTCACACCAAGAAGCCTCCCTCAAAATGCACAGGCTACCATGATTTTAAAGTGCATGTTGAAAGTTGGTTTTATGCTTGAATTCACACGTAATATTGGTTGGGGAGTATTTTTATGAGGTCTGTGAAAAAATCATGATCATTCACCATCCCCATCACCAGAAAAATAGATCAAAATACCGATTTGGGTTCTTAATTACTTTCCCGCCAAGTGACATAGCTAGAGGTTGCAGTAAACCCTTGTTACCAAGCTACTTAAAGTGTGTGAGGTTTTTTTTAGAGCACAATTGATAAAAATGTAATAATTGATGAATGATTGAAATGGTTTATATAAACCATTGTTAAACCATCGTCAAAAACCATGCTAAAAAAAAACCCCAAGAAAACCATGATCCATGGATGGTTTTCATAGTAAACCGATGATTAAACCATAGTCAAGAACCACAGGTTCATTATGTCTAACTGTTTAACTTAAACACTTAGGGGTTCCTTTTGCCTTAAGACATGTAAAAGTTTTTATCTTTTACCTGACACATTTCGATGGTGTTACTTCCGTCTTCATCAGATGAAGATGAAGACGGAAGTAACACCGTCGAAACATGTCAGGTAAAAGATAAAAACTTTTACATGTCTGAAGGCAAAAGAAACCCCTAAGTGTTTAAATAAAATGATTTGTTCAGAGTACTTAAAGTAACCATGACATACCATGGTAGAACCATGGTTACTACATAAAAATCATGGTAGATTTTCGTAAGGGTCACTTGGCTTTTAATGCTCCACGGGCTTTACGGGCGTCACAGTGGTGCCGTGATCCAGATTGGGAGTGGGGTTTAAGGGGGAGAGTGTAACGGAGGCTAACTAGCAGAGTTGGTGTGGAACGTTAGTAAACATCCCTCCCGAAAGCCTCATACAGTGTTGATGCCGTTGGGCTGGAGGACTGGTCCTTTAGTCCGGCAGTATCGTACTGTGCCTCCCATTTCTGGATCGTTGTAGTTGACGAAGTGACAGGTTTGCGTCCCCAAGGGGGACGGACCGTTCGGGAAGACATCCGCCACAGTAAGGGTCACTTGACTTTCACTGCTCTCTGCTGTCTCTAACCTGCAGGATGAGTATGAAGTGGTGGACGGGCTTTACCTGCAGGATGAGTATGAAGTGGTCGACGGGCTTGTTGCGGTGGAAGAGGAAGTGCTCTGGCTGCTTCCTGTTCTTCTCGTCGTACTTCAGCTCCTGGATGACGTGCGGGTGCTTCAGGAGACGCAGCAGGATCTTCTCCGACATCTGAGCCGGACCGAAAGGCTCCACCTCTACAGCAGGGGGGAGAGAGAGGGAGAGAGAGAGAACCAGAGAAAGAGAGAGAGAGCGAGAGAGAGAGAGAGAGAGAGAGAGAGAGAGAGAGAGAGAGAGAGAGAGAGAGAGTATGTGTGGGAGAGAGAGAAACAGATCGAGAGAGCGAGAGGGAGAAAGCGGGAGAGAGAGAAAGAGAGAGAGAGAGAGAGAGACAGAGAGAGAGAAAGAAATATTGTCATAATAAAACAACAAGCCGAATGGGTATTGGTGCAACAGATGATTTGAGTGAAGATACAAATAGGTGATCAAGAAGATCAGAAGTATAGAAAAGAGAGAGAGAGAGGGAAGTATAAAAGAGAGAGAGGGGAAAATGTCTGAATACAGTGAGACTTAAAAAGCAAAGAAGAAAATAAGAACATAATTGGAGTCCACAGGAAAAAAAACGGGTAGAGTTGCAAAATCAAATGTTGCAAAAGCATACTTTAAAAATAAACCAACACAGCCCATCAAACATTTGCGTATAAAATCAAACCAGAGTAAACCAGATAAAATCAAACGCATAGACAATATTTTCTCCATTTGATTTCATTTCACTCCACAGTGCATTTTGTGCCCATTCCCATTTTCCTCGAGGCCTGCTCGAATATGAATCAAAAGCAAATAAGATTATACTGTATACAAGGCCAGTCCAATCAGGAGGCCAAGGTGAGTAAACAAAACAAAAGGTTGTTTAGATGATTAGATTTGCCCTCAAGGCCTATTCTATTTGAGTATATGGAGATGCATAACCACTCAGTCAGAAGCTGATAGACGAGAGAGAGAGAGAGAGAGAGAGAGAGAGAGAGAGAGAGAGAGAGAGAGAGAGAGAGAGAGAGAGAGAGAGAGAGAGAGCGTGCAAGGGAGAAGGAGAGATAGAGGGAGGCAGGCTCAGGCAGTGCAAGACAGAGGAGACAGGAGAGGAGGAAGCTGTTCTAGACTCTGGGAGGGAAGCAGCTCACACGTTGGAGTTACTTGTATCAGAATTTTTCACACACAGCCAGCAGACAGCAATTCATCCATCACAGTAAAAAAAGAAGTGTTAAGTCAACATTTAGGGAAAACTTTGGGATAAAATACACTAGAACAGTCACAGTGGCTCTCAACCTTTTTTTTTGAACACCCCCTTGACCTCATCATCATAAGCCTGTGAACGCCCTCCTTGTCCTTGTCATAAGACTGCTAACGCCCCCCTTCTATATGTACCTGTTGCTAGGACATGCCTGTACTACTGTATACAGGTCTGTTGCTAGGGCATGTGTGTTCTATATCAGTGGATCTCAACCTTTTTCTGAATGGACTCCCCCTTGACCTCATCATAAGCCCCCTTGTCCTTGTCATTAGACTGCACCCCCCCCCCCCCCAAAAAAAAAAAGAAATAAAAAAATCACATTCACGATTTCCCCCCATTTGCAGCTTCTGTAAGTCCCACCCCTCTCAGCGACCCCAAAGACTGCCTACCGCCCCCGGGTGGGATGTAGAGCCCCCATTGAGGAACCCTACTCTAGAAGACGTTATATCAACTCTTCAAGTGTTGAATTAAATGCTTTATTCCCTTTGCTGTGCTCCAGCCAGCCAGGTGGCCACTGCATCAGCAGCTATGGCAGCAAGCAGCAGTAAGCGGACGTACATACCTGTATTATACAAGTCTGTTGCCATGACATGCATGTAGCATACATACTTGTTGCTAGGACATGTGTGTTCTATATGTACCAGTTGCTAGGGCATGTGTACTTTATACAAACAGTATCTGTTGCTAGGACATGTATGTAGTATACACAGAGATTTTTTTTAGGAGGGGGAGATATGTCAGAATCGTAAGTGTCCATAGCAATTAACGGTGAAGATTCGTAACGCAAAATATGGCGTCTACCCGCACATCTCCCGCCTTTCTGGCAACAAGAACCAACTGCCTGCTGAGCTGCATTGCTATTCATCCAATCATCTAGCTGCATCGGCGCATGCGAATTGTTGCGCATGCTCAGTTGTGAAAAGCTGTCCCTCTCGTGCCGTTATGGAACTACTGCGCCTGCGCAGTGTCAAAATAATGTGAGAAAAGTGGCTTAAAAAGCTTTATTTTGACTCGCATGCCACAACCAAGCAGTCTTATAGTATGGTTTTCACAACCGCTGGGTTCCCTCCCGTCCTGTACTCAGTTTCCCCATTCATTTTTCCCACTGACTCTCAGATCTGTCACACTAATCGCGAAATAGCACCCTGAACGCATCAACAAGATGGCGGCTGACTGACGTAACTTATGCAGGAAGAACTTTGGTAAACATACCTGTTGCTAGGAAACGCAGGGTGGCCAGCAGCAGCTGTGGCGTGATCTTCATCTTCAGCTCGCTCTCCACCGGCTTGAAGGCCGAGAAGTCGTTCTTACGCTCGCGGTGGACGATCCTCTTCTTCGTCTTGTTGTCCGCTGAGAAGGAGAAACACACACACATTTACGGTTTTGTGAGAGCCCAGGTAATAGACTACAAGGTGCGCCTCATGTAGTATTTCACTTGAACCGAGGCTGAAAGGCGCGCAGGCACAGCCAGCCCTACTGCTTTAGCAATACTAGTTTACAACTGAGTGCCCCCCTCTCAGCTGTCTCCTTCTCAACACCCCCACAAGGGCTCTCTAACGCTAATATAACACTAACATAAACACTAATATAACGTGACAACATTTAGCATTTTTCCGTCTGACTCCATTGGGAAGACTCACTGTAGAGGTAAGTTAGTGTTACTGTGTGTGTGTGTGTGTGTGTGTGTGTGTGTGTGCGTGCGTGCGTGCGTGTGTGTGTGGGGGGGGTGGTAGTGTGTGTGTGTGTGTGTGCATGCGTGCGTGCGTGCGCGTGTGTGTGTGTGCGCGTACTCACTGTAGAGGTCGGTCTCGTCCAGGATCTCGGACTTGATGATTTCCTCGATGACGTCCTCCAGGGTGACGATGCCCAGCACCTCGTAGAAGGGGTCGCCCTCGCCCTCGTTATTCACACGCTGCACTATGGCCAGGTGGGACTTACCTGCAAAAGCACACAGACGCACACGCAAGCACACACACACACACACACACACAGGGAATCATCAAATATGTCATGGCATACAAGGTCAAGTATTTACTCCAAATGGGTGTCGCGCCTTTAGGTGTGTAGCTGGGAGGGTGTGTAGGTTCCACAAAGTAATCCAATGAAGGCACTGATGATGGTCTGAAGGACCGAAAACGTTTTGCACTTCACTGGGTAGCACTTTCTTTGAATATAAGGTCGAGTACACAGCCCTCATAGTCAATAGTCAAAAGGTTTCTGTTGTAGAGCTTGAAGACATTTCTGAGAATCTTCAGTTCAGTTCTACAGTATTTATGAAGTCTGAATCATACAGTGTTTATCTCTGGACAGTGTACCTGGTAGGCCAAGCACTAGAGTTAGGAGGAAGAGATGGGGAAGGGCTGGAAAAGGGTCCGGGCCGGGAATCGAACCTGGGTTGGCCGCATGGTACAGTGCCCTACCATTAGCGCCACAGTATGGCATCCAAAAATTCAACAGCTTTTCAACTTTTTCAACAGCTACTGTATTTAGGTGGTCACAAAACAAAAGTCTTGTGACTAAGATGACCTAAGTGAATAAGAATCTTCACAGTCATGTGACACACACATTTTCTGACCCTGAAACCTTGGCACTGATTACTGACTGCAGTGATGTGCCCATATCAAGTCCACACAACACTGTTAGCGTACTGTATAACATGACCAAGAGTGAGTCATATGAGCTACTGAGCCCACTGCCATCTTTGCCACGTTTTCTTTTTCTTTTTTAGTCTTTTTTACTTTATTTATGACAGGACAGTGAAGGTGGTGACAGGAAGCGAGTAGGGAGAGAGAGACGGAGAAGGGTCGGCAAAGGACCCGGACCGGAATCGAACCCGGGTTGCCGGTGTAGTAACCCAGTGCCCTACCGTTGACCAAGTGAGAGTCAATGTGAGCTTCTGAGACTACAGCCATCTTTGTGGCGTTTTCTTTACAAATCTCCCATGCTTCCACATCGGAGTTCCCAGGACCCCCGCAATAAGCAGCTTTGGAAAAAGGGAGGGAGGAAAGCAAGACGGAAAGAAAGAAAAAAAGAAAGACAGAGAGAGAGAAAAAAAAGATTCCTGCTCGTCGGCACTGTCAGCCCCGAAACGTTAAAGAAAATTCCTTTTCCTGTTTCTCAGCTAGTGATCATTTCAAAGGAATTTTCCAGAAACATGGAGCTAATATTAGACCCCTGAAATGAAGTTTCCATTGCGTTCCGGACGCATCTCTCTCTCTCTCTCTCTCTCTCTCTCTCTCTCTCTCTCTCTCTCTCCCTGTCGCTCGCCCTCTCTCTCACCGAAGTGACAGCGGTGTGACCTGATGTCCTCAGAGAACGATCCGCAAGGAAACAAACTCATGTTGACAAGCTCTGTAAATCATGGTTAGCCTCATGGTGCCCAGAACAAAACAAAAAAAAGAAAGATCATTTGTGATCAAGTCACAGGATGTTCTAATATACAGCCATATACATGTATATATTCTAATGTTTTGCTATATATTCCAATGCTGTTGCAATATATTGTAATGTTTTTGCTATGTTTATTGATTATATTTTGCAAGGATTTCTTTTTATTGCATCTCGACTTTTCTTTGCATTTTTGTGAGTTCCACAAATGTTGCCTCATGACGTGGCATCTCCAGTGTTGAATGACTAGTTAGGTGTCTCTTGTAACATTACTAGTCATCAGTCATGGGTGAGCGGTTAGGGCGTCAGACTTGCATCCCAGAGGTTGCCGGTTCGACTCCCGACCCGCCAGGTTGGTGGGGGGAGTAATCAACCAGTGCTCTCCCCATCCTCCTCCATGACTGAGGTACCCTGAGCATGGTACCGTCCCACCGCACTGTTCCCCATGGGGCTGCCCCCTTGCACGGGTGAGGCATAAATGCAATTTCGTTGTGTGCAGTGTGCACTTGTGTGCACTTGTGTGCTGTGGAGTGCTGTGTCACAATGACAATGGGAGTTGGAGTTTCCCAATGAGCTTTCACTTTAGTCAGGGAAGTCGACAAGGGGGGACCAAGGAGTCAGTTGTCCCGGGCCCAGGGAGATGTGGGGCCCATAATTGGGTCGTCATTGCACTGAATGTATTGGGTGGGGGGCCCTTTAAGAGAACTTTGTCCTGGGCCCAGCCCAAGCTGTCAGCGGCCCTGATACTGGTTGAACTTATTTGTATTTCCATAGTACTACACTAGTCTGATGAAGAGCACACTGCTCGAAATGTTCACTTAGTAAAATAAAAAATAAATTAAAAAATGGGAGCGAGTGTGCGGACATTCCTCCTTTATTGTCCTAGTTGTCTCACCTTTTGTCCTGCACCTGTTATGCATCTTGGATGTCCACTACCTTACTTGACATAGTACACCACAATGACCATACAGAGTGTCTTATCCATCTCGACTTTGACGTTGGCCTTCTGGAACAACCTTATAACAGGGGCAGTGTCTAACCTTTAAGAGTGTGGGTTTTTGAGCATTCTATAAAAAGAATGCGTTCTATAACAATGCAAGATTCTACAATTCCATATTGTATTGAATGACGCCCAGAATTCTATAGAACTTTCACTGTCCGAACATTCCTGTCACACCGGTGTGACGGTACACTCTTAAAGGTTAACATGAACATCTACATATGGTATCATCTTCGAAATGTGTTTCTGAACAATCACCAAACCTTTTCTGAGTCCTGACTGATATTCGTTTTTGAGATAGGGCTTACAGTTTATGCATTGAAATCACAAGAGCTTGATGATTTATAACTTACAAAAGCTTTTTTGTTGAATCGGCTCTAACAAATATTCTATTTTTCCTGTGTGTGTGTGTGTGTGTGTGTGTGTGTGTGTGTGTGTGTGTGTGTGTGTGTGTGTGTGTGTGTGTGTGTGTGTGTGTGTGTGTGTGTGTGTGTGTTAACTCATAAGGAGTCTTCTGTTCCACTGCCCCCTGGTTTCCGGAGTCATTCTTCCACTTGTGTTCACATCAAAGGTTTCCTAGGACTACGCGGAGAGGAGAGGAGAGGAGAGCCCAAGGTGGTCTCCAGAGGCCGTGGCGGCCCACGCTTTGGGGACGTCATGCAGGCAGGGGCGCACATAGCAGCAAATTGTGGGCCTTATGTACAATCAGCTCCAATGGACACCCCCCCAGCGATATATCCAGAGTTGCATAAAGTAGAAGTACAAGTACTCTTACAGATGTAATTACAACACTTGTGATATGATATTACATGCTTTCAACTTTGTAGTTTCATACTACTAGTATTGTAATTACATCTGTAAGAGCACTTTTACTTGTACTTTATACAACTCTGGATATATCCACGCCTTTGTTCATCATTAGCCAAATTTGGCTAGTAGATATTAATTGTAGCCAAACATATACTCACTATCAGTCAAAGTGGCTAGTAAGCTTTCTTTTCTACCAGCATATGGTCGGTTGTATAGTGTTAATTTAGAGATCTGGATATATTTATATAAATCAGACACTGTGCGGGCCCCCTGCATATGATGGGGCCCTGGTAACTCTGCCACTTGACTTTACCCCCATATAGGACACCCCTGGGTGCAGTACCCAATGTGGGCAACAACAGTGTGGCATTAGTAGAGTGCCAGACTATGGAGTCACTCTCTGCCTCTCTGTCATCTGGGAGCCTGGAGAACGCCCTCGCTGTGTCAAAGGTTGTTCCTCCACCATGCTTCAGTCAGTTCTTATGAATGACACACACACACACACACACACACACACATGCACTCACAGTCAGACACTCACACATGCGCACGCACACACACACACTTCACATTCTTGAATGGTAGAAGACTTATGCCTTTCTGACAGCTGTGTAAACACCTTTTTGAACCCTAACGTGAAGACAGATGTTTACGTCAACTCAACGGCAGTCTAGGGGCCGACCGTGCGTATCGTAGTCCCCAGCAGTGTTGCCAGATTGGGTGGTTTCCCGCCCAATTGGGCTGCTTGGGATGGCTGTCTGCGGGAAAAAATAATAATTTAAAGAATAAAAACTTTTCAGCACTTTTTGGCCATAGAAATCAATAGAATTGGACGGGATTTAGTGCTTCCAGACGGGTTTTGAGCATTTTTGGGCTGGAAATCATCAGCCTCATCTGGCAACCCTGGTCCCCAGCCCGCTCTGCTCTGGTAGGACCCCTGACATGACTCGAAGGAATGGCCAATGACCAGGCAGGTCAGCCATACTTTCATACTTTCCCACAAAAACTATCTCTCCAGAAACGCAGCAGGAATGCCAACGATGAAGTAGGAAAAACATACATCGTCCCCCATTCATACTTCCTTGGCCGACACACGCAGCCAGACAGCCATGTAAGTCATGTTTGCTTAAAAGCCTCGCGAACTTGGCACGCTCGGGTCAGCTGAAATATGACACTTTTTTATTTTTTAGCTAAATTATTTCTCGAGTTTTAACTTTTGTAGGGTTGTTTTTCTGTAGGGTGGTAGTACACTACTTCAATTATGAGATGTGGATGCTGGACTTGGCATATCAAAAAATCGAAGCACAAAGCGCCTATTTTGTAGGGGATTGTAAGAGTCCTTTATGCTTTTTAGCAGTGTTTCAATGAAGCCGAGAGGATGTGGGCCTGAGCGGAAAGGGGACGGCTGGTTGTGTGTTGCCCATGTAAAAAGGCCTGAACTATGCGGCTTTTGAACACACAGTACAGGGAGCTGAGCTACACTCCACTGCACTGCACACAGCATTTGCACACAATTAGAGAACCAACTGTTACAGCTGAGAGAGAGCTGCTGAGTTCAACTTAGTCCTCTTAGGTAAGATGCCCACTAGCCTTGCAGACAAACACAGATATATCCTCCGCCGCCCTCTCTGTTACTCTCTCTCTCTCTCTCTCTCTCTCTCTCTCTCTCACACACAAACACACACACACACAAACAAACAGTGTGTCTTGCAGTGAATCTCTCTCTCTATATATATCTCTCTCTCACACACACACTCAAACAAACAGTGTCTTGCAGTGAATCTTTCTCTCTCTCTCTCTCTCTCTCTCCCTCTCTCTCTCTCTCTATCTCTCTCTCTCTCTCTCTCCATTCCCACTTATTTATGGAATAGTGGGTTTTTTTCTTAGATTGTTTCCATAGTGGAATTTCTCTATAAATAGTCCTTGGAAACTGTGGGTGGCTGTTCCTTCAGTGATGCTCTCCGAGAGTACTTTTCAATGCAATAAATAAATATATATGGGAAGCGCGTCTGGTCCTTTTCAAATACGGGAGCCCGCAGCCTCTAAAGGGTTTAGTCGCAATGACATTCGCCCCCCGATCCAAGTTAAATATGGGCTACTTCTTTCCAAGCTTAAAGGAACGGAGTATTTGGTATCTGCCTGGTCCATTTCTGCTGCATCATCATCTAATGCAAAAGTACAATACAATAACAAACAATTCAAACCTCTCTTGTTCACTTCACTTACTTGCCGAAAATGAATTAAGCTGCTCTGAAGTTCTAATACATTACACTTTACTGACACTTCCTATGCAGTTAGCGTGCAGCTATTCAGGTAAGGAAAGGTTAGGTGCTAAAAATAAGCTATTCTGTCTTTAGGTATGGCTCAACGTGCTATAAAATCAATACGCTCATTATAAAAACAGCATTATACCACGCAGTGTTGTTCTCCAGTGTGCAACAGATGCCTCCCACTACAGTATGTTTGGATGCACATGATTTGGGCCCACAGCTGATCCAGTCATATATTTTCTGAGGATCATTTGCTTGCTGATTATTTCAAATGCTGCTCAGGCCTAGTCTGATTATCATCGACTTTCAAATCTCTTCGAGACTTGGTCTGACCAAGAGCACAACAATTAACATTTCCCAAACGACATGGTTGACCCGCCTCCATTGATTTGCTACTGGTTGTTGGCTTCCCGGCAAAGTGGGAGGAGTTCCCGATTTTTCCGGAGCTCAGAAACGATGTTTGTATTGCTCCTGGACTGACTAGGAGGGCGCGGCCTGGCTAGTTCAGGCCATCCACACCACACATGCTTCTTTCAGACAGAACAAGAGAATGAGAGGAGAATGAGAGGAATGGGAGAGATAGTGAAGATGGGAGCCACAGCGTAGCGAGAGAGGAGAAAGGTGTTGTTGTGCAGCAGGTGCCGGTGGCTACTACGCCCCACAACAGTACTCCCACTGAGGACAGCAGCATCAGCTCTGTCTCCCACTCACGATTCCCACAGCTCTGCCACCTTCAGGGTCGGATTAACGCACAGGCTAGATATGGCTGCAGCCTAGGGCCCCCGCCTGCCAAGGAGCCCCCATAGACAGGCTAGATATGGCTGCAGCATAAAGGGCCCCACCTGCCAAGGGGGGGCCTGGTTGGCCACCAGTGAAAAATTACAGAATTTTGAAAGGATGCAAAGTTAGAACAAATAATCAGTCGTGTTGAGTGAAGCTGGTAGACATGTTATCCTCAATTCCTAGCTCGGAATTATGTCTATGTCAATTTGTCAATAAATCTGCCTTCAGGGGGGCCCCTGGGGAGCAACCTGTAGCCTAGGGGCCCTAGGCAGTCTTAATCCGGCCCTGGCCACCTCAGACTGCTGATGTTTGGCCCTCTCACACTATCACAACACTACGAGTTGAAATGATAGCAGAGCGGGAAAGAAATGAAAACAATAACAAAACACATGATCCCACAGTAGAAGTTGTGTCTAAAATAAGAAACCAGAAATCAGTTCCACCCCTGAGACGTGTCAATAGCAATTAACGGCCTTTAAACGCCAGCGTAGCTGCTAAAAAGCTGTGCAAATCCTTATTAATGCCACAATGAAAACAATTAGCGCCGACACAAAGCCTCAAAAAGCCAGAATAAGCTAAGTCGCCTGCTGAAATCTCCAAAATAGTGTGTGACCTACTGCACAGCATTTTAGCCCCAAACTCACGTCTGGCTGTTTTACTGTACTCAAGACACACAGACAGACACAAAAGGAACAGAGACACAGAGGTTTGTGGAACACAGAGACAGAATCACATAGAGTTTGTGAAATGTTAAATGTTCATTTGTACTGTATTCATTATTGACCACTTATTGTTACCAGTCCATCACTGTTACCTGTTCTGTCTTGCACTTTATGTCAGTCTGTAAAATGTCAGTCTTGTATAGTATGTCTATGTCCTGGCATGGTATAGAGAGAAAATGTAATTTCATTTTCTTGTATGACTTGTGCATATGAAGAAAGTGTCAATAAAAGCTGACTTGACTTGACTTGAACTGGCCTGAAGTCAGTTCCGAGGTACAGTATTCTGATTCTTCTGAGGTAAACCAGGTTAAACTAACACTGAGGTAGAGGTAAATCATCTACAAACTTTGTAACACAGTAGTTATGGACACCACCCCAGGTTTCAATGAATCAAGCCAATGCACAAGTAAAGGTCTCAGACAAATGAAAGCATGTGAATCAACATGTGTTATAATGAACAGGTCCCAATGTTAAACTTTAGCACCAGTATGGTTACCAGTGTTTGGAGGAACTTCATCCAAATTTGGTCTGAATCTTTGTGCTGTGGCGCACGATTCATATATAGCCAAATGTGTGGCCCAACCGATCCGCACTTCCAAAAGGTAAACAACATGCCATAATGCGGCTATCATAATAAGGTACGCACATGTTATTTTTAGGACGACCGAGTTCGACCACAACACAAGACCCCTAATCCCTTCCCTTGACAGCATGTCAGCCCCTGGATGGGGTGTGAAAACAGTCCCATCGTTGAGTTTGTACATGACGTGACTCGTGTCAAAATGGGGGTTAATGGCGTGGCTTTCTCCGCACAAACGGCCATTAACCCTGTGAAGCCCAGCCACCGCTTAAGGGGATTAGGGCATTCCGAGCCCACGCGAATGCCTCTCATTCCTGGGTGGGGGGGAACGGGGGGGACGGGTTGGACATCGCTCTATAAACACGGCGGGGAAGCCAAAATATGGGCCTGGCTGCCTCGGCGCTCGCCAGTTTACATAACAAGTGATAATACTAGCCTAACTACTCATCGCAAAAGCACAGGCCAGGCCAGGGGCTGTCGAGGCTCCCTTACAAAACATCATCACATTGGACCAAGTGATAATACTCTAGCTAGCCCCATCCAGTGCTGCCAGATGTGTCTGATCAAATCCCGCCCAAAAGGTTCTCAAAAACCAACAAAATGTGCTAAATTCCGCCCGATTTAAAAAAATTGCATTGGTTTCTATGGGCACCAAACGGCAGAAAAAAACGCCAAATGGACAATCTTTCCAGTTTTCACTCGCACACTGCCATCCCAAGTAGCCAGGCAGCTAGGCAGGTAACCGCCCAATCTGGCAACACTGGCCCCATCGCATCGCAAAAGCACAGGCCAGCCCAGGGGCCGATGATGAGGCTGCCTAATACAAAACAACATCACACTGGGGAAGGTGTGTACTGTAAACTCCTCTGCAGGGGCATTTATTTGTGTGTGTGTGTGTGTGTGTGTGTGTGTGTGTGTGTGTGTGTGTGTGTGTGTGTGTGTGTGTGTGTGTGTGTCTCTATGTGTGTATGTGTGTGTGTGTGTGTGTGTGTGTGTGTGTGTGTGTGTGTGTGTGTGTGTGTGTGTGTGTGTGTGTCTGTGTGTCTGTGTGGCTTGTGTAGTGACTGTGTTGTGGGTGTCTGATGTTTGATGTCTGATGCTTGTGTAATTATCTAGTTCTATCAGTCAAATGTGGTGCAGGGTAAAATTAGGAGGAATATTTCAAACTGGAACAATCCAAGGTGACAGTGGTACGTGGCCAAGTGTGTCTCTTTAAAGTCAAGGTTGATACACAATGCAATGTGCTGTATGCTTCCCTGCTCTGGTTCCATTGCTTAATAGATGAATGCACAGTGAAAAAATGCAGAGTTAGTTAAACTCTTAGAGGGTCGATTTAACACATTCTAGAGTGTTGAATTAACACTGCATTAACGTTGCATTATTTTTTTTTACTGTGTGTGAACAAATGGAGAAACAGAGAAAAAAGGTGAATGACCTACAGTAAATGGGAGGTCTACCACAAGTTATCATAATGCTGACACTGTACATCAACACAATGGGCTGTCATAGGCCTACCCACAAGTGTCAAAAGTAAAAGTAAATTCGTGGTGTAAGTACAACACTAGCATATGACATTACATGGCTGGTACATCATTTACTCCATTCATTGTACTTAGTGAGATAGTATCTGTGTTTTCACTGAAAAACACTAAAAACAAGAACCCAGCACAAACTTGTGCAGAGTCAACTGATCACAAGACAAGTACACGGTTCTACTGGTTACTCAGATAAGTTACCTGTGTTTTTTTTTAACTTTTACTTTTGACACCTCTGTTTATACTCCATGGATGATGTCACGTTTTAGGGATCTGCCTAAAAACCCAGCTTGTTTGTAGTAAACACCTCTGACGTTATTGCAACACAATCACAGTTGGACCCCTTTTTTTCAGAGGTCGATCTAGGGTGGGGGGTGGGGGGATTCTAAGAAGAGCCCTTTTGTGGACGGACTCGCGCCTCGCACTGTAAAACGGCCTCGTATCAATTGTTGTCCAAATCTGTTTTAAGTCCATTTCCTGTTGTGCCACAGCTGGTGGAATGTTGGCCCATTTATGGAGCTGAGCGTTCCGCAGGAACTGCCTTCGTGCTGGGCCAATCAGCACCATGGACAAAAACGGGTGTCAACAAACAGGCATCGACAGAAGAAAATAAACAGCTAAAGTGATACCACCACCTATATGCCACACAAAGAAAATCCTTCATTTTCTTGGGAATCCAAAGTATCTCTACGACTACTCTACTAGTATGCCTAATGTAATAGGAAGTCATCATTTTCCAGTTTTTGCAACTTTTTCAGGGGAAAAAAAGAAAAAAAAACAAACAAACAAAAAAACAAAAGACCAAAAACAATCTGCTTATAGTAATAATGTCTTATAGTAACGATGTACTGGCAAATGTTAAAAGTAGCCTTGTGTCCCGTGTCTAATTTCAGGCACCAGACCGGGATATTGCAGCCCATTTGGATAGAACAATTTTATGGGACACTAAAATCAGTAAGGACCTGAATGGTAGGCTACCTTTTGAGACAACTGTACTGACAGTATCCTACGGTGCTCTGATGATGATAGAGACTAATCCATCATGTGATTCATGTGAAAGCCCTTGTCTCTTTCTGCTGTGCTGTCTGATCGATAAAGCATGGCACATAAAAAAGCATGTAAAAACATGCCACATCAGGATTCTTCGCCCCTAAATCTCAGTAGCAGCATGTTGTTTCTTTGTAATTTTCGGGAGCTTATTCTAGGGTGGGTATACACAGTAAAAAAAATACTAGTGTTAATATATGACTCTTAAAGAGTAGAAGTTTCAGATTACATTTTGTCCAACTCAAAACTTGTGTAAACATTTCAGAGTTAATTTTACTCTTCTATTTCAATTATTATTGTGTACCTACAGACTTTTACTCCACTTTTGACTCCACCATAGAGTAGTAATTTGACTCTCACAGAGTTGTAAATAGTACGAATAGTAAATACTCTGGATCTGGATCCGAATTTTACTCTGAAACACTGACACCTCTATTTTACTGTGTGTTTGTACACTTGTGCAACAAGATACCTACAGTTCATGGCTGATTCCAATAAGGGACGGGCAGCCATCATTTCTCTTGGCCCTCCCATTTTTTGATACATACAATACGATAAATCAGTGGTCTCCAATTATTTTTCTCCAAGGGCCAAACTATGTAGAGAAAGTGAGGCTGTGGGCCAAACCAACGCCCCAACCCACTGAGAAACAAGTTAGATGTCTGGACAGAGAACAGATTTTCGCTTTTCTGTTTTCTGTTCTTGTCAATGTCTGTTACGAGACTGTTGTCATAAGATCTAACTCTCCGTGAATGCTTTGGTGAGATCAGACTCACTGAAGTTTTATTGATCGAAAATCACACACATTTATGTTTTCATTTGTTCTAACCTCATGGCAGGCCAAATGTTTGCCATGCCCGGGCCGGATTTGGCCCGCGGGCCTTTGCTTCGAGACCAAGGGAGTACACCCTCATCATAAGGGAGGAAAGCAGTGTAACTCACAGACCTGCAGCACACTCGGTCACGAGGGAGTCGTGGTTTCAACCAGTTCATCCTTTTGTTTTGAAATGGGACTTTGATGACTAACTAGGCCATTCATTGTCGCACTCCGTGTGGCAGCCTCCTAGACACAAGGACACCGCTGCATCCCCTCGTCACGGCAACAGACAGACAGACATGGGCCACAGACAGAATAGAACCACAGGTAGTGGCTCTAATGATGCACTCAACTCACGATTCGGTCCGTATCACGATCTTTGACCTAAAGTTTGATACACCCCACGTTTTTTTTAAATGTCTGTTTTTAAATGAATTAATTTGAGTTTTTTCACATTTGCCAACATTATACAATTAAATCATAAATAAAATCTATGATCGTTTATAGGTAGAATGAGTTAATGAGAGGCCACTAATATTTTTTTTAAAGTTTACAAATAATAATGATGATGCTTGGAAGCACTATCATATCATATCATTTAGTTGTTTCTGGACTGAAGGGTAATAAAACTTTGAAAGTGCATATCAGAATACTGCCATCTTGCACCGCACTACAGTATCGTGACTGCATATCATGATTTCGCGGTTTGATACAATATCGTTACAGCCCTAGCCGCAGGTGATTTAGTGGCCCTCAGAAGGAGACCAGAGAACCCGACAATTCTCATCAGGATTTATGTCTCCGTTATAGGAGGAGGCAAGGCCACGTCGACTCGTGTCATGTTGTGGCCTTCAGGGACGATCCGGTGATTGCCAGCTCCATAAATGCACGTTGGGTTTTATGGCTGGTGACTCATGCATTACTTCATCATTAATCGCAATAGGAGATTGCTGATTTGATTTGGGGAAAGTTGCTCCTGTCTGTGCTGCTGGTGCTGGTTACACTCACTGAAGAGATGTGTGTTGGTGCCCTGAAGCAAAGGCTGGACACACAAGGAGATGTTGTTTGTGTGCGCTGAAGCACAGCTTAGACACTAAAGCAACAAAGCGCTACTCTTTAGCACATTGAATGACAATTATATATGATAATGTGCAATATAAGTCATTTTGATTGATTGATTGATTAAGAACCAGAGTGTGCCGATATTTTCACTGTAGCCCCTTGATGCACGCTGTACCTCCTGAGGCACGCTGTAATAGACATTGACAGTTAACTACTATAGTACTACCCTACTATGACAGTGCACAGGGCCTTTAGTTATAAATTAAGACTTGGTCATTGCCATTCTGGTAACAGCTAATTAATAATGCTATGTCTTAAGGGGTTAAAATGTAAAGGCTGGACACACAAGGAGATGTTGTTTGTGTGCGCTGAAGCACAGCTTAGACACTAAAGCAACAAAGCGCTAATCATTACTACATTGAATGACAATTATATATGATAATGTGCTATATACGTAAGTAATTTTGATTGATTGATTGATTGATTGATTGATTGATTGATTGATTAAACATTCTGAAAAAAGGAACCTGAGCATGCAGACATTTTCACTTTAAAATGTATATTTTCATTCATGTCTGGGCCTGACACTGTTTAAATTGTGAATGTGGTGTAACTGACCTGTTCAAGTTGCACCCATGAGAAGTGAAGCACGCAAACATTACCGGAGGTCATTACCGCAGGTCATTGATGTTTTTAGTAGTAGACGTCAGGTGGTAAAACTGCAGCTAATGCCCATGGACAAATGAATAATCGATTATTAATATACAACCAATGAATATAGCTCTTAATGAATATAGCTCTAAACGAATGTAATCATTTAATCCGTGCACTAGTGGCATTAGCTGTGGTTGCATCACCATAATGGCTACTAGGCTACTAAATAACGTCAATGACCCGTGTGTAAAAAATAGGGAGATGGGTCAAACTCTGGCTATTATTATAGGGAGTAGGTGTGGATAGATACATGTGGAATGCAATGGCAATGAGCTGTTTGGAAAAAGACACAGCTCTTAATTTGATGTGACAGCTGGTTGCTCGTGTGTCCACACGAGTGCCACAGCCCTGCAGCTCTGTGATGACGTTCTACACTGCCTTGGTCTCCATACAAAGGCATGCGGGCCAAATCCGGCCCAGGCATGGCAAACATTTAGCCCGCCATGAAGTCAGAACAAGAACAAATGAAAACATGAACACAAACACCACAACTTCAGTGGGTCATACCTCTCCAAAGTATTCACAAAGAGTTAGATCTTATGCTAACAGTCTCATAACATAAACGTAGGAGCAGGTTCGCACACTAAACAAGACACAAAGGTCAAGCACAAGGAGTTTTTTTATTAGAGCAGGGTAGAGCAGACGTTTCAGGCTGTTGCCATCATCAGTGCTCTCAGTGCTCGCGAGCACTGAGAGCACTGATGATGGCAACAGCCTGAAACGTCTGCTCTACCCTGCTCTAATAAAAAAACTCCTTGTGCTTGACCTTTGTGTCTTGTTTAGTGTGCGAACCTGCTCCTACGTTTATATTCTACTTCTTTTGGGTCCACGCACCTAGTTAATTTTTGCAACATCTAGAGCGCAACAATACTCCTACCTTCCAACAGTCTCATAACAGACATTGACAAGAAGGGAAAATGGAAAAGCAAAAATCTGTTCTCTGTCCAGACATCTAACTTGTTTCTCATTGGATTGGGGCGTTGGTTTGGCCAGCAGCCTCGCTTGCTCTACATAATTTGGCCCTTGGAGAAAAATAATTGGAGACCACTGATGCATTGTATATGTATAAAAAATGGGAGAGCCAAGAGAAATGATGGCTGCCCGGACCAGCCTAGCCCGAAGAGGCCTAATGGTACCTCGTTCGTTACAGCAGCAGAGTCGCAGCTGAGGTTTTGGAGGCCCCCCTCATAATTAAATAAAAACAATAATAAAAATAATCTACTAACTAATGAATGTATGTATTGTAATGCAATTCAATATTTTTTTGGTGACGTTTTTAGGTCAATCTCAATTTAAGAGAACACGATTTTGGTAGCAAAGTGGTTGGTGCCCTAAGCACTCTGCGTACACTGCTTACAGGGCTGAACTGGCCATCTGGCATACCAGGCATTTCCCAGTGGGCCCTGCACCCTCATGGGCCCCTATTTTCAGAAATATATATACATATATATATATATATATATATATATATATATATATATATATATATCTGATATATATATCATTTTGTATTATTATTATTGAATTATTTTTGACATTTCTGAAAATAGGGGCCCATGAGGGTGAGTCAGCTCTGCACCGCTACTTATGAGGGGGGGAGGGCCTTTAAGACAAACGTGCCTGGGCCCTATTTCTCCCCCAGGCCAGCCAGCCCTGTCTGTTTATGTCTAGCGGTGGCCCTGTACAGCAGGTGGAGAGAGAGACACGCCCAGTCTGCAGTCTGTTTGGAGGAGCCGAGGAGGAGAGGGCGCCTTTATTTACTACACACCCAGTAATGTGTGTGTGTGTGTGTGTGTGTGTGTGTGTGTGTGTGTGTGTGTGTGTGTGTGTGTGTGTGTGTGTGTGTGTGTGTGTGTCTGTGTGTCTGGAGGGATGTGGTAGGAATAATGATGAGAGGCGTATACAGTAGGCAGGGGTAAGAGAAGGAGGAGAGGGTAAAGGTGGAGAAGTTATTCCCACAGGTGCTACAAGAAGTGGCAGACATAGAGAATATGTTTGATCTGCACACTGCACTTCAAATCCACAGGTAAACTTGATTTAGTTAAAAAAAGGAATGTAATGGTTCGATCCCCTCAATCTTCATCAGGCATGTTAAACTCACAGCCCTTGTTATACTAGAATGGCAATGACAAAAGTCGTAACTAATGTCGTGCCATTGTAGTGCTATGGTAGCTAAGTCTTTTCAAAGACTATTAAAGGTCCCGTTGCGTCCCCAGGGTGGAAAGCAACGTTGCATGGATTAACTAAATGTGAAGCTTATTATTGGAGCATCAGTGCAGTGCAGCTTTTTCCTCAAAGACGGGGGAAAGAGGGAAACATAATCCAACTGGTACCCACACGGTCAAGGGCGCCAGAATGAGTTTTAAAGTGGTGGTGCGTTTTTTCCCCCTTCATTCTTTATTTCTTAACAATGCTACTGCTACTGCACTCCACTCATTTGTCTGCAGTAAAAGTTGAGAAAAAGCCTCATTTAGGGAGCCCAGAAGTGTGGATGCAAATGCACCACTACATCCCCCTTTCCGACACCTATGCCTCAGGTCTCAGATTCAGGAACACTTGGTAAAGTCAAAACTGAAAAATAACATGGGTGACTCGGGTACTGGGTCACTTCGCCGGCGACATGGAGTCAATTGCGTCCTGGAGTCAATTGCGTCCTGGTCATTTGACAGTCCTTCCCAGACTCTCTCTCTCCTTCCTGTCCCTCTCTCACTATCCCATCACAAATAAAGGCATAAAAAGCCCTAAAAATATCTGGGGGGGAAAAAACGACATAAGTGCATCTGCTGCAGTTAAAGGGAGAGCTGTAAGCAGCAGGGCCTGTAAATATTTCACTGAGTTTTTGTGTTTGTGCTCAATTTTGCAGCGATGCAGACAGTTTTGCATCGATACACAAGTGCTACGTCTGTGAACTTAACACACACACAAACACACACACACAGACACACACACACACACACACACACACACACACACACACACACACACACACACACACACACGGGCTATAAATTAACCTTTTCCATCACTAACCAAATTTGCCTAGTAGATGTTCATCTAACTAGCCAAACCTACACTCACTACCAGTCATTTGGCCAGTTTGCGGGTGTTAATTTCGAGTAAACTTTAAGGCAAACTAGCCCAGGTCCACAGGGGTGTCGTTCAGGGATGTAAAGTGTAACTGAGTCACCAGGGCCCCATGTAAAAAGGGGGCCCACACACAGTCCAATTTATGTAGATATATGGCTGGGGGGTCCACTGGAGCTGATTGCACATAGGGCCCAGAATTTGCTGCTACGCCAGAGATATTCTATAGAGATATGCCAACATAATAGGTTTCTATGGGCACCTAACATGACCAGGTTCCGGTCTGCCTAAAGGGGCGTGTCATAATGCTCCTACAATGAATAGAACAGTCCTTAGGTCTGCCTAGGTCTGCCTAAGGGGGGCCATAATAGAACCAGGAAACAATGGGCCAATGGAACCTCTCTCTCTCTACTCTCTCTGGCTACGCCCCTGCAGGTCCAGCTTCTCCATACTGAGGCATGGCCCAAACTCTCACTGCTCAGTTACCTGGTGCTGTGATGATGCTCTCAATGCTGGCAGCTGAGGCTTAAGCCAGAGGTCATTGTGTTGACTGAGAGACTATACTGTAGACTATAAGTTAGGCCGTAAAATGTTTTTTAACATATCATGTCTTGGCCAAGGAGATTACAATAGGCTGGCAAGTGTGTTCGTTACACAGTAATATCAAGCGCATTGGGACATAACCCATGGATGACATGAGAACGCTTTTAGACAGGTTGAGTTGAGTGGACCAAGTTGTCTATTTACTCCATTTGGTTTAAGATGAGTCAATTGATTATCAACATGGTGCAAAGTAGTAAGAAGTAACACGTATTAAAAAAACTATTTGAAGAACAAGACAGAAATTATAGTCCAGGTAATAACAGAGGAACTTGCATGTTATTACATGACTTGAATACTTTATCAACATGTTACAACCTTACCCTTCTTAAACTCCTCCAGCATGGCATCCAACTTGGTGTCGTTGAAGACAAAGTGCAGCGGGTGGCTGTAGAACTTTGTGATGGTCTTCAGCGGCGTGCAGTCGTCCGGGTCCACGAAGGCCAGGTCTTTGACGAACAGCAGATCCACAATGTTGCACCTCTCCCCTTCGAACACGGGGATGCGGGTGTAGCCGCTCTCCATGATGTTGGACATGGTGCTGAAATCGAGGATGGCGTCCGCGGCTATCATGAAACAATCCCTCAGCGGGGTCATGACATCCTCCACCGTTTTGGTCCTTAGTTCCAGGGCGCCCTGGATGATATTGAGCTCCTCTTTCACCAAGTCGTTGTAGGGGTCGGTCACTCTGAGCATCTCCAAGAGTTTCTCTCGATTGTACACCGTGCCAATTTCTTGCCCAAGCACACGGTCCAGAAGTTTACTCACCGGGTAGGACGCAGGAAAGGTGAGGATCATGAAAAATTTGGTCAGGAAAATTGTGTTTGCTCCCACTGCAAGGCCGTGCCGCGAACAGATGGCTTGAGGCACAATTTCACCAAAAATGACAATGCCGATAGTGGACACGACCACGGCGATCAAACCCGAGCCAGCAATGTCGTCCAGCAAAATAGTCAATGTTGTGTTCACTAGGACGTTCCCCAATAGCAGGGAACATAATAAATAGTTGCCTTGACTTCGCACGGGTTCGATCTTCTTCGCGTACTTTCGTTCCTTCTCCGTGCCACAGTTTTGGACAATTCTCAGCTCCATGGGGTCCAAGGCCATGAGGCCCAAGTTCAACCCACTAAACATCCCCGAGAGGCACAGTAACATCCCGATGAAGATCACCTGGAGCCAGAAAGGCAAGAGGAACTTCTTCTCCTCCACCACCAGCACCTTAGTGTCCTGGCCCTCGTGGTATACCCAAGCGTTCTCAGGAGACCGCGCGTCTGTGGACCCACCTGGAGGTCTAGGCCGTCCAGCAGGGGCGGTGGCAATGCAAAGGTAGTAAACTTTACTCTTCTCTGTTTTCCGGAGGGGCTTCACGTCTATCTCTATCAAGCCCGATGTTTTTCTATCCACCGTCACGTGTTGCAAAATAATTATGTCAGACGAGCGGATGCCGCATGGCTGGCCACCCGACGCATCCCCTTGGTTCTGCACACTCAATCCTGAAGGGTTGTCCGCGTCGTTCGGGACACTTGTTTGCTTGTGTTCAGTGAAAGCAATCTTGGACCACGTCTCGTTGTTAATGTTTTGCCCATAGACCCTCAACTTGACACGCGAGCGCTCGCTTACGCGCAAAAAGCCTTCATCCATAAAGGATATCTCGTCCGAATTCTCCAGCCGAATACCTATGATGACAGTCTCATCGGTCCCCTCCTTTCCATTTGCAGAGCTTACCAGATAGCCGCTGACAATTAAGAAAATAACAGTCAATGATCTAGCCGGGCTAAGCGCCGCCATATTAGTAGAGGGCACTGCAGTCGACTGCCCTGCCATGTTGACAGTGGGCATGTTTTACTGAATGAAAAGGGGGAGCGTGAAGTCAGAGTGAATCGGAGTTCGCCTTCATCTTCGCGACGGCCTGTCCAACGTCAAACGTTAAAACTGCCATAACTCACCCTCTCCCGTGGCTACACGTTCGGCGCGGACTGAGTGAATACTCGTGTTATTCCAGATGCCCAGTGATGGACAACCGAGAAGTCCAATGGTGCGGTTTACATACAGGAAGGTGTGTCTAATGGTTTCCTTGGACAAATGGCAACTCAAAATAAACATGCAAAGGAACGCCACATCCTCTTGAATGGAGTGGATGGGTTTATTGAGGGCCAATCTGTGGCAAGGGTGGGAGGTCTTAGGAAGTAGGAGTGGTGAGTGGCATCCAATCCAAACCCTTCAATGAGCGAACAGCTGTCAAGGGTTAAAGACAGATGTTCTATACAGCGGTGACTGGCATATTAATGTGTACGGTAAGTAGGTTTTTCAAGTCAAGTAGGTTTTATTGTCAATTTCTTTACATGCACTGGTCATACAAAGAATTTGAAATTACATTTCTTGCTTTCCCATACAGACATAGACTAATTAAGGTAAGGACATAGACAGTATAGACATAGACAGTACTTATACATGGACTTAAGACAGTATGGACATAGACAGTGCTCATACAGACATTTAAAGTGCAAGACTGGACAACAGAAGACTTGTAGAGGACATACATTAAGAGGTATTTGTTGTGAAACGTGTACGGTAAGTAGTTGCTGGCAATTCTAGCTGCTATGCGATTGTGCCGTTTTTACGCACTTTACGCACACCATTTTGGTGCCAATTTACACATGGTCTTTCAGCAAATGGGCTGAATTAATTTATAAATTACAAACCACAGAAAGTATTTGTTTTTTGTGAGTCCATAGAAAAACATTTGCATAGGATATAGTGTATAGCGGTGTAATTAAACAAAATAGCTCTGCACATTGTGTGACCTTAGTGGCAAACTGTCAGGTTAATTTATAATAGAGTGTTTTAGTCAAGTTGGAGTCGTGTTTGTTGTATTAAATTTGATAGTACTACTGATTTTTTTGTTTTGATTCAGTGTATGGAGGGGAAGATGGACAAATATGCACAGCAGCACCATGTTTAATACACCATAACGTCTCCCTACATTAAAAAAAAAAAAAAAACTTAACACCAATCCTTGTCCAGGGACTGCAGATGAAAATTACCCTTGTGGCTATAATCTGGCTCAATTGTAGGCCTATGTTGTGCACTGTCCCTGTTAAATAAAGATTAAACTAAACAAAACTGAACTAACCTTTTTTTTCTTTCTCCCTGAAATCAATGACATGAAATTGAAATATCAAATGACAGTATTACTGTAAAATGAACACATCATCATTAACATTAATCTGTTACTGCCCTTAGAGCGCTGCAGGGGGAGACAAACGTCACATGACACACCCTACATTGGAGGAAAGCCCATTCTGTAGATATTACTCTTCTACCTCCAATGTTTAGAATAATCATTTGTGTTAATCCCATGGTGTTACACATGGTGTTGTATTGTTTTAGTGTGCAGTTTATTAGTCTGTTCTGGCTTTAAAGTAACATATTTTACATCAGATGTAACAAAATGACCAATTGAAAACGAATTACACCATTACATTCAATGGCTGGCCATGATGATGGTCAATAAAGGTATATACCAATACCCTTAACCCATTGATGCCTGATGTTGCGTTGCGCAACATTGGCCCTGGCGCCTGGAGCTGCAGCATTATGTAACATTCATGCTAATGAGATTTGAGACAACTTTATTAAAAATCTGTTTGCATGAGATGAATGAATTGAACACATTCTTATGAAAGGGTCTTAGCGTTTAAATGCAAGTTAGTGCATATTTGTATGTGCTTCAGAAGCTGAGATATTTAGGTTTTTATAGGCTGAGGGAAGCTTTTCTTAAAAAGGGCTCAGGCATTCAGCACCCTTTTTGCCGGTGCCTTAGGCGTCAAATGCATTAAATGCAATTATCATCTGATCTGGTCACTCCCCATAAGCATGCACAATCACATAAGCAGACACAAAATACAAACAGTATGTCAGTCCTTAATGCACAGTCAATGGTCTTCTACTGTATGATCATATTAATCCTGTAAGTGAAAAAGTGAAAGCCCATTGGGAAACTCTAACTCCCATTGTCATTGTGACACAGCACTCCACAGCACACAAGTGAACACTGCACACTGCACACAACGAAATTGCATTCATGCCTCACCCGTGCAAGGGGGCAGCCCTCAGTGGCGCCCCATGGGGAGCAGTGCGGTGGGACGGTACCATGCTCAGGGTACCTCAGTCATGGAGGAGGATGGGGGAGAGCACTGGTTGATTACTCCCCCCACCAACCTGGCGGGTCGGGAGTCGAACCGGCAACCTCTGGGATGCAAGTCTGACGCCCTAACCGCTCACCCATGACTGCCCTATATGATAATAATGAGTTACAAAAGAGCAATGACTCAGAGTTTCGATATTACGATATGATACCCCTTTCACCTGTTGTTGCCTTTTTTCTGGTTCTGTAACTGTCTGTGTTGCAGTATAATGTATTGCTTTGCGAAGAGAAGTAGTGTAGGTCTACCGAGCATACAAACCAAAGTCTGAATAGAATGGAGCTGGAAATGAACTGTGGTCTCTATTTTGCACGTGGCTGAGCTGATCCGAGTGTCTGCCAACAGATAGCTATTCTGTTGGAGGGCCTTGATATGCAGGAATTCCAAGGCCAGGGAGAAGAACATTTTCTCCACAATCAAGGTTTGACACTTTGCTTTCTGCTCTGACTGATTCACCCGTCCTCAAAAGAAAAAGAAGAAATGTGCTGAAATATGCATGGTTGGAAATCTCTGTGTGCGTCACTTTTATGTGTGGTGCAGTGGGGAATCAAATGCATTGCACTGTACACCTGCATGCACATGACATGGCAAACACAGCACATGTGAAGTGGTACATATAATGCATATAGAATGTGGAAAATGTGGGCCCATATTACACAATACTGATATGCATAGGCATACAATTAAGGCAATAATGTACACAATATTCCCAAATCCAAGAATAATTACAGAGACATGTACTGTACGTGTTTTTTTTTTTACTTTTCATAAAAGTCAAAGGTTAACATAAAATGTAACATGTTATGTAAACAATGTCAAATACATGGCCAGTCATGGGTGAGCGGTTAGGGCGTCAGACTTGTATCCCAGAGGTTGCCGGTTCGACTCCCGACCCGCCAGGTTGGTGGGGGGAGTAATCAACCAGTGCTCTCCCCCATCCTCCTCCATGACTGAGGTACCCTGAGCATGGTACCGTCCCACCGCACTGCTCCCCATGGGGCGCCACTGAGGGCTGCCCCCTTGCACGGGTGAGGCATAAATGCAATTTCGTTGTGTGCAGTGTGCAGTGTTCACTTGTGTGCTGTGGAGTGCTGTGTCACAATGACAATGGGAGTTGGAGGGCTTTCACATGTGTTCTAAATTAAACTTTGTCAATTGTGTCAAAAGTTTGGGATATCCTTCTATACGTTTTTACGAATATTTGGCAGGTATGTTGTCCCATTCCTCCAGACGGAACTGAAATAGCTGGGCCATTCATATAGGCTGCCATATACACATACCTTTTCAGCGCTGGCCTCGAAAGTCCAGTAGGACCATGGCAATAGAATCTGGGATTTGTTATGGGCACCACTTTTTCTTTTAACTCCCCAAGCCTTTATTGACCAATGTGGTGATGCGCTTTGGGTCACTGTCCATTTAAAAGACTCATTTGCTGCTGACCTTTAACCTCTTGGCAGATGTTTTGAGAGGTTGGTTCAATATTTTCCACATACTGTTTTTCCTTCATAGTGCCATCTACTTTGTGATGTCTGCCCGTTTCTCCCGCCCACCCTATACCCTATTATTTTTTTCCACACTACAAAATAATTAAACACTCACTGTGCATACTTATGCATTGTGCACACAAAAACATTCTCTTGTCATTTGCCATTATACGGTAGGCTTTTAGAACAAAATAAAAACGTGCCCTTTATCAAACAAATGATCTTGTAATCAATCTCAAAACTCACACATTACTCGTTTTAACATGATACTGCCAGCCCTGTATTTCAAAGTTAGAATAGTGTTCTTAGGCCTGCAATCGTCCTTGTGCATGAAAAAAGGTACCCACCACAATGCAAGCCTCAGAACACTGGTCAAACAGTGCGTATGTAAACATCAGTGTGGCAGCACCCTGGGGTTGATTTGCAACAGTAGGTTTTGGTTTACTTCACAAAAAAGCCACTGAAAGGCATTTAGATACATTTTTAATAAAGTGTAAACTTTTGACTAATGAAAAAACTACAAACATTGTGTAAAATTATCTTACATTATTCTTGGCTTTGGAAATAACTGTAGCATTTGGAAATAATTTTAATAACCTAATCACTTAACCCCTTGACAGGTTTAGAGATGAGAAAAGCATGGGGAATATACACGTCAGAACACCTGACGCTAAGCCCAATCAGAGTACAGTACATTGCTGGCTAAACCCCTTCTGTAAAAAAATAAAAAGCCTTGTTCTTTGGCGATTCAAAATCCCACGCATGGCCAAGGTTGTGAGCTAGGACAAACATCTGCTTGTCCTTGTCCAAGTTGGGAGGCATTTTGTGCTGGAGGGCAAAGATACCATACAAAAAGCCTTAGCCTTAGAACAAGATATCTAGGAGTGAATAGGAGTGAACACAAACCCCAACATGTCTGCCCAATGGAAATATCACATAACGCAACAAAGCAGTTCAGTTTTTATAGTTCATTATTTTATTTATTTCCACGCTACAACACAATTGAACATGCATTGTGCATATTTATGTATTGTGCATACAAAAACTTGTCATTTAGAACTGCCTTTATACGGTAGGCTTCTTGAATAAAAATAAAAATGTGCCCTTTATGAAACAAATGGTCTTGTTGTAATCAAAATGCCAAATCTCACACATTATTCATCATTGGAAATTAACAACTAACAGTAATCATATTCATACCTTGCAGTTAAGCATCAAAGCCAGCCACGCACCATCTGCCACATTGGCAATTCAATCTGTATTAGAACTGTGTACATATTATGCAATAAAGCATTTTCTTGTTGTTGACAGTGACAAAAATAAACAAACTAGTAAACAAACACCTGCATGAACCTTTCAAAGACAAACCATAGGCCACACATCTGCAAAATCAAACATTCAGTAATACACGCTCATGAAAGAAATACAACACATAAATACGGCACAAATAAAAACGATCAGTATAACTCACAAGTAAACAAATTGACAATGACACATGAAACAGAGGAAATAGTATAAAAGTAATATTCCCTTGGTCAAACAAAAGTGTCAATTACAGACTGCAACACAGGACAAAAATCTGTAAGCAGAAGGGCATACAGTACAAGACCTTGAAAACAGAACTGATTTGAGCTGTACAGTGCAGTTCAGACAGTATGAAAGAATGACCTCGTACATACATATTCATTTTAATAAGTGTCTGAGTTGGTCCTGGAGATTCCTTGAGTTTTCCATGCTGTCAGCAAAAACAAACAGAGAGTTCACTTGAGCCGGTTTCAACGTTGAACTTAACATGATAAGGTGTTATATATCGTCATAGTATGATGTAAAGTGGGAGTTTGTTATGACTTACTTTTTCTGAATGGCCTCTTGTCTGAAAGGTAGACAAGAACATATTAGGGCTGCAATACTCAAAGTCTAAACTGAACAATTTGTCACCCGACAGAATGTTCCGTCAGACAGTCTGGGGCTAAACCATTCGATTGACATAATAATCATATGCAGAGTTACAACAATCGATACTTACTGGTACTGCAGATGTGTAGTAATAATAGACATCTTCCTAAGGCTCTGCACACAAAGAGAAAATACACAGTGAACATCCACTCTGTCATACAAAGGCAAAGTGCAGTAACTACATATTTGGTCAAAATTCAGTTTATACTGAAAATGCTCTTCATAATAGCCTTCCTCCTTTGTCTAGTGACAAAATCTTATGGTTCAGATGTGTCCTGTTTTAATGATATCGCTATGTCACATTTGCAATAAATTGCAATATCAAACCTACCAAAACTTTGAAGGCATTTTCTAAGTTTCAATATTGGCGTAGTTACTGCACTTTGCCTTTGCAGGGCAGCACTGTTCAGAAGCATAACAGTATACATAGGCCTACGTATATTTTTGATCCGCCATAAAAGCAAGTAAACACATGCCTAGGTTGAGGTAGGTAGGCTACTGTAAACAGATTGCATAGGTTGCGGTAAGAGAAACATGTCAAACAATAAGTGATTGCTAATGGTGTGGAGAGTTGGGGTAACTTACATCTTCCGAATGTAGGATGGCATCTTCTTGAATGACCATGTTTCTGGCTGCCTGACTAAGTAGCTGCAATAGATCATTTTACAACTATAAGGTTACAGTTTTTGGAGAAACCAACAGATAAACGTAGACACGACGACATCAATGCCAATTTAGAGAAGACAGTTTGATAATAACATGGGTTCTAAGAGCAATTCTGCACACCACATATCCCTTAGTACACACACAATACAGATTAATACAGGCGATTATGAGACAGAGAAGTTATTTCCTCAGTTGGACATTTACTAGAAATTACTGTACTGAAGAAAGTAAACAGCTTTCAAATTTCACAGCTGTCAGCTGTTCCAGGGAGGGCTAGCTAATACTAGCCTAATGCTACGACCAAAACAGTCGTGATTCTGCCTATTTAAGTCCACAACCCGCCTTTATTAACAACTGAATTAAGTCACCTCTTGACTGCGTGATCCTTTCAAAACCTGACGAGTTAGGGCGATAACATCTCCACTGCAAGAGCCCACTTTATCCGATAAAAGACCTTTCACAGACTGACCAAATCG
>NC_085880.1:42024384-42049384 GCF_034702125.1 Engraulis encrasicolus | reverse complement strand
TGGAATAACTCCATGGCCCACCAGTGGGCCCACAGTTTGTGAATCACTGGTATAAAATGAGCAATACAATATACCTGAGATGGTACCACCCCGCCACACTGCTCCCTTTTGGGCGCCATTGGGGGCTGTCCACTTGCACGGGTGAAGCATAAATGCAATTTTGTTGCTGTGTCACAATGACAATGGGAGTTGGAGTTTCCAAATTGGGCTTTCACTTTCAGACGTACAGTAGTGTAATATTTGGCCATGTTGTTGTTGCTTATCATGCCAGGTGCAGGCTAAGATCCAGATTATACACAAGCTGTATACACCTTTTAAATACAAGTAGTATTGTATGATGTAGTATAGTATAGTATAGTATGGTATAGTATAGTGTACTATAGTATACCATAATAGGCTGTAGTATAATGACTAGACATAGTATAATATTTGTTGACGTTGTTGTCGTTTCTCATGATGGCAGGTGCAGGCTAAGATCCAGGCGGAGTTGGACAGTAAGATTGGGCGGGAGCGGCAGCCGCAACTGAGTGACCGGGGGAGCCTGCCCTACCTGGAGGCCACCATCCGCGAGGTGCTGCGCATACGCCCCGTCTCCCCGCTCCTCATCCCACACGTGGCTCTGGCCGACACCAGGTGTGTTTACACCTACACAGGGGCGTAGCAGGAAATGGTTGGTAGGCCTTGCTATGTAGCCTACAATCAGCTCCAGTGGACCCCCCAGTCATATATCTACATAAATCAGACACTGACACAGACCTATATGAATGGGGCCCTGGTAACTCAGTCATACTTTACCCCCCTGAGCGACACGCCTGTGTTACACCTACACAGGGAAGCTGACGTAGGGGTGGGTAGAAAATGTGTCAGGTGTCCCAAGCCCAGAGAGAGGGGACCAGAGAATTGGGTCTCCATCCATTACTTTGTTGGTATTGAATTTTGGGTGGCTTTCAGATGGTTTTGCCCTGGGTTCACCCAAATCTGTACCTGCTCACACCTTCTTGTTCGCTGGCTCCCCCTGGAGGGAGGTTGGCCAAGTGCTGTTGCAATGACTCCCATCTGCATGTTTGTCTGGTTGTGTGCTTGTCCAATCTGTTCAATTTATTTGCCAATGACTCATAAATCACTCAATTGGTAACAAATTTCATATAGGAAATGGAAACATCCTGTTAAACTTTGCACCTTTGCCAATTGATTACTGAATGGACAGAACTTGCGGGCAATCAAAACCATACAATATTCAGTACACTGTACCATACAATACTCATTACAATGTGCCATACAATACAGACGGACAACAGATATACGGTATTTAAAAAGTCACATTGATTTTTGGTTTCTATGAGCATAATAAGTTGGCGCACGCCTTCTTCATTCATTTATTCACCGGATTCACCAATAGAATGGATTCCACCTTCACTATTGCGCAACATTAGAGCCGAATTGAACAAAAAACCTTTGCGTTACAAAAACCTTTGCAACACCTTGGCGGCTTGGCACTGCTGTCAACATTCTACAGGTGTCCCTTGGGCTGAAATAATTGCCCACACCTGCTGTACAGTACTGTTTACAAAGCAATGGAGAACTAGCAGGCAGTGAACTGTCTTTCTGCAAATGGGATGTTTTATAGTATACAATAACTCAGCAGAAATGTGTGATGATAATTCAATGTTAAAATCAATGATCAAGTGATAAATCGATGATAATTTGGTGACGTCTTCCTTCCATAATTGAATATGAATGTGGGAAAAAGTCAGTGTGTATGGGATTAAATTCTACACCTCTTATACATACATAAGAGCATGTTAGTATAATAGCATGTTACCAGCCTGAAGTGATGTGTGTGAATATATGTGCAATGCTGAATGTAATGTCCTTGTGCATTCTTCTGTATTTATGTATGCATGTATGCTACTTGACACCTTAATTTCCCTTGGGATCAATACATGATACTCTACTCTACTCTACTCTACAGTATTGGGGACTACACTGTGAAGCGCGGGGCGCGAGTCATCATCAACCTCTGGTCCCTACACCACGACCGAAAGGAGTGGAAAAACCCAGACCTCTTTGACCCCGGTGAGAACAGACACAAGAGAAAACAAACAAAAATGCAGACTTACAACACACACACACAGGCAAAAAAAAATCCATAAAAGGAAAGTTCCATGCCTGAAATGATTGAGATAAGCTAAACAAAGCACCATGTTCCCACCTCTCCTCCTCTTCCTTCTGCTCTTTATAAGAGAGTATTGTTTTATTATTGCTGTTATATACACTGTTTATGAAACTTTTCAGTCTCATTTTATTATATACTGCATACAGTACATACTGTTTTTAATCAATCTACCATTGATACTACGTATATAGTTTTTTCAAATTCTAACATTTCAAATGTTTTGTATGATGTAATGTAATGTATGTAATGTAATTAGAGAGTATTGTTTTATTATTGGTGTTATATACAGTATTTATGAATCTTTTCAATCTCATTTTATTATATACTGCATGTACAGTACATACTGTTACTGTAGATTTATCAGTCTACCATTGATACTACGTATTTAATTATTTCTTATCAAATTTCAACATTTCAAATGTTTTTGCATGATGTAATAATGTATATATAATGTAATATATGAATGGAGAATCACTTGACTGCACATCAAATCCACCTTTGCATAACAAATGAAAGTTATCTAACCTACTCTACACTTCCTTTTCTTTATGTTTTTTTTTCTTTGTTTATTTGTTTGCTCCACTAGGCCGGTTTCTGGACGAGGGGGGCGAGAGCGTGTCCAGTCCCTCGGCCAGCTACCTGCCGTTCGGGGCGGGCGTGCGCGTGTGCCTGGGGGAGGCCCTGGCCAAGATGGAGCTCTTCCTCTTCCTCTCCTGGGTCCTGCAGCGCTTCACGCTGGGCGTGCCCCCCGGACAGCCCCTCCCCTCGCTGGAGGGCAAATTCGGCGTGGTGCTCCAGCCCCAGAAGTACAAGGTGCTGGCTCGCCTCCGGGAGGGCTGGGACAGAGGCCAGCCTGGGGCAGAGGCTGAGGCCGAGTCTAGGGCTCTCGCGACGGAGGAGTAGTAGTGTAGAGCAGTGTTTCCCAACCTTTTTTTGTCTCGCGTACCCCCTAAAGCCTTTTTGTCATACCATGAGTACCCCCTCATTCGCGCTCTACGTATATCCCAATGACACTATACTCTGTGCATTTGTTCACTTGTCCATGTACCCCCTGTAGTGTGCTTGCGTACCCCTAGTGGTTGGGAATCACTGGTGAAGAGGACTCTATTCTACATTATTTGTACTGTATACAGCTGTACTCTGCACTGATCACACACTCTGTACTAGCTTGAATGTCCTCTTTGTTGTAAGTTGCTTTGGTCAAAAGCGTCTGCTAAATGTAATTTGGTAGAAAGAAGCAAGCAGCATCCATTCAAAACAAACATGAACACACCATCCACCATCTTTCTGGTGACACGACAACATTCCTTCACAGCATTCCAGAGCTTGTTCTTAGAACATGTTCTGTGTTTTACATTTTGGCCCTGTTCAGGGTTGAACAGACTGCATGTCCTGCTTCTTGGTTTGTGTGCATACTCTGACAAAAATAGTGGGAGGCACATATTTCAAGTAAGCCCTATTAAATTTGAATGCACGATTTCACAAACCCTGGTCTTCAAAGCATGTGTTGTTTTTTTCAAATTCATAATAAATGCAGTTTAAAATCAGCACATTTCAAGTATAATGGAGGAGGTGGCCTGCACACCTTGAATCTTTGTGTGCAGGTGCAGCTCTCAATGGAAGTCACTTGAAACGATAGAAGAAGCGCAACACTGCTACAATTACGGTCAAGGTTTTAATGTGAAAGCTGATGAACATCAGCTTTCACATTAAAACCTTGACCGTAATTGTAGCAGTGTTGCACTTCCACTATAATTTTCAAAAATCAGCACATTACCTGCCTACAAGTGCCAAACTATTTGAAACAGCATGACATCATACAGGTTGAACCAGTAGGCCTACATCATTTCTGAAATGTCAATAAACCACAACACGACAAGGGTGTTTATTTTACCTTTACAAATGTTCTCTTTATTATTATTTACATGTAATAGTCTTCAGATTCTCACATATTTGGCTGACTTGAACATGACAGAAAAAGGCTATGGTTTCTAAAACTGCCATAGTACCTGGACTCGTATGGAAAGCTTATAAGGCTCCCTCCCGCCACATTGATGTCCATTCAGACTTTTGCAAACAAACCCACTATGTTAAGTTGCTGAAGTTCAAACAGTGCAATAACACCTTATTCAGGCAAAACAAAAAAGAAAAAAAGGACATGATAGAAGAATTTTTCCCCCATTTTTTTTTCTTCTTTCCAGAACATTCTTATTTGGTCACAAGACATGGAAGCTGGTTGGAAGAGCACCACGGATTGGACAGCTGGCTTATTCGTTCATTCTATTCATTCAGTCTATTCATTCATTCGTTCATTCATTCAATCATCAATGCATAACAGCAAATGTCATTGCATAAAAAACAAAGCAAAACAAGAGGAGGGCAGAGAGTCACAAGTCAACTGATAAGCAACAGAACACCTGGCTGATAGAAGCTTGTGTGTTTTGTTTCGTTTTCCTCTGTGTTGGCAGACAGCTAACCTACTTACAGGTGGTCATAAATGTTACAGTACACTGGGTGGATTATTTGTATAACCAGTTTTGCAGTGCCTAGATAGAAGCTCAGACAGGGGAAGTAGGCCACTGTTTGCATGCGGATGCGTAATCTAGTCACATTTTCGGGACTAGTAGCTAGGGATGCACCGATACCACTTTTTTGAAAACCAATACAAGTACGAGTACATTAATGTGTGTACTTGCCGATACCGATACCTTTTACCACCAAAATACAATGAAAATAAATGCATGGCCTTGTTTTTTTTCCACCTGTGATATTTTTATTGTCCATTTCCATGTAGATTTAAATGTTAGTAAATGTATGAGGTGGCACTTTTTTCCCATGCTGATTTCAAGTCCACAGAACATGACAAGATTTTGCATTGTTTTGAGTAATAGTAGTACTCGTAGCTGGTATCGGCAAGTGCTTGATGAGTACGAGTACGAGTACAATGAGCAGTATAGGGAGCCGATACCGATACCAGTATCAGTATCGGTGCATCCCTACTAGTGGCCCATCAGTGCCCTTTACACTGTCAGCCAGTGATGTCCTCAGCAATAGGCTGAGAAATAGTCCCGCTGCACGACCAGGATTTCTTTTGCTCCCAATATTGTATTTTTTCGTGACATTTCAGGTTTTACCCCTTGCAAAAGAAATCCTGTTCGTGCAGCGGACTTTTTCTCAGAATCTTCTAGTCACTTGTGGTCCTGCTCACAGGTCAGACGTTCCTGTGGATGTGCGAGCTTTCCATCATTACCTCAGCAATAGGCTGCCATATCACAATCTCGGGCTCTTTCCAACGTCCTCACTCCCCTCCCCTGTGCTTGTGGCCTCGTCATTGACAACAGAAGCTTAATTCCATATCTCACAAAAGCACAATTGAAAGGTCATTTTCACATTTGCCATCGGGATGATAAAAGGGGAAAGTCCCCGAATAGTTGTTGTGGCTAGGCTGACAGCAGGGAAAACCTTTTCTGCACGTGTATTCTGCACGTGAGAAGGTGTCACATGAAGCAAAAGGCCACAAGCACAGGTCAAGGACAGGAGTCAGGATATTGGAATGAGCCCATCCAAAACGACAGCTCAGACCAACATGAGCCCTGCAGAGGAGAGTCCTTTTGGACTGGGAAGACACAGGCAGACCAGTGGGAAGACACACACTGGGCATTTCTCAAAACCTAGTGCAGTGCACTTCCAAGTGTATCAGCCTAATTAGTCACGCCCAGTGATTGGATACTCTTTGGTGAACTCTACGGAATATCCAATCACTGGGCGTGACTAATTAGGCTGATACACTTGGAAGTGCACTGCACTAGGTTTTGAGAAATACCCACTGTTTCTCAATGTCAAGTGTTGTTAACTTGCTAGGACATGAAACGCCCAGTGATTGGATACTCTTTGGTGAACTCCGCAGAGTATTCAAAATCACTACGCGTTTCACGTCCTATAGCCAGGCTAGAACACTGGACATTGAGAAACGGTGACAGTCAGCCCAGTGACCCTATGCTATGAAACGCATGCTCTTCCTGTCTCTCGCACACATTCAGACTTTACTTCCTGTGTTCACTAATCAGACATGCAAACTTCAGCTGTACAAAAAAAAACACACAGAGACACACACGCACACACACAAATGTTCTTTCTTCCAACAGTGTGGAATTCATGATGGCGGTTGGTTTCAGCCAAATCGGCCCACAGCGCCGACAGACTGGACAGCTGATCCTACAAATCTACACGAGGAGGTGCATGCTGTAAACTGTCAACATGTTTTCAACAACCAACATACCACAACAAAACGTCTGCATGCTTCTAGATCAAAAAAGGGATAGGAGACAAGGAACAGAACTCTTCTAACAACCAGGGGTGCGTTTCTCGAAAGCGTAGTTGTTAGCCTGTTAGCAACTTGGGTAGTTGCCAATGGAAAATTGCACCGCAAACAACAAAGTAGCTAATGTAGTTAGCAACTATGGTGTCGAGAAATGCACCCCAGACTACCTGGAAATCTACTCAGGCAACAACATTTCACTACTAGTGGTGATCGCATTCCCTTATAGTGCTTTGACATTTATTTAATCCTTCCACTCTAAGACCAAATAATACATAATCATCTCGACAAGCCATCTCGTTTTTTAAAGACACATGATTCCAAAGCTTTTTTTTCTTCTTTAAAGGGCTTGTCTTTTAAAACCTACCACATAACCCGTCAGACCTGACACTCCAGCCAGAATGCTTCAGACGGAGGCAGAGTTTAAAGTCAGGAAATGTTGTATATTAATCTCTGATACTGGCCTTGGCTCTGTCTCGCAGTCTTGAGGCTCCCACACATTAGATAAGGCAACTGAGGGAACCATACAATGACGGCGACTACCAAAAACAAAACAAAACAAAAACAAAAAATTGAAAAGGCACTATGTTAATTAAGTGTGCTTTCTGAAGTCATAACACGCTGATGCAAGATTTGCAACGTTTTGCAGCATAGACAGATGTTAAAAATGATTGTGAACAGGGGAAAACCCCCGATTCATTTGTCTTATTTTTTGTACTTCTTCTTTTTAACAAGACGATGTGATATGTGGTTATATTAGGTGACATGGGTAGGCACTACTGATGATGACAGACTAAGGGCCTCCACACACCGGCTCCGACAAAGTGCTGAGCACTGCTCCGCAAAAGTTTGATTCCATCGTTTTCATTAGAACCCCGCACACTGGCGCCGATGTCCGCGGACGTTCGCGGATGTCGGATAGCGATGAGACAAGTTCTATTTTGCAGACACCGCCCATTGACTGATCAATGCTATGTTCGTGTGAAATTTGGTTTGGGGGTTGGAATTGTGTCGGAAGCGAAAGTGCTCCGCAGTGCTTTGTCGGAGCCGATGTGTGGAGGCCCTTACAACTCCAGTCAGCCCTTTGGAGTCTACAGCTCCACCATACACAATGCTGCGCTATGAGAAACAGTTCTTGATAATCACACAGTACACACACACACACACACAAACGCACGTGCACGTGCACACACGCACGCACACACGGATGTTAGTCTGACAAAACAACAGACATCTTTGTCTTGCCATGGACTTCAGTGGCTTTCACTTCAGAATTTCAAATCTCGAGGCCAGCTACACCTTCATGTCTACCGACACAAAGTGCAGCTCAGACAAACTTGTTTTGTCAAAGAAAGCACCCCAGAAGCTTATACTAAGAAGCCGGGCCAGGAGTAAAGCAGGTTAAGTTAAGAGGTAAATCATCTAATAGAAGAGCCTGAAGTCTAGCCTGATTATCATCGACTTTCAAATCTCTTCGAGACTTGGTCTGATCAAGAGCATAACAATTAACATTTTCCAAACGGTATGGTTGACCCGCCTCCCTTGGTTACTTAAGAAAAGGAGGACTCCAGGCTCTTCTATTAGGTGCTTTACCTCTTAACTTAACCTGCTGCACTACTGAACCAGCTTCTTAGTATAGGCCCCAGGTCTTAGTGTGTCTCAGGATTTTTGGGCTGTTCTATGAATGGTTATGTTTGACTAAAGGAGTTTCCCTTTTTTATTTTTTTTTTAAATATTTTTTTACTTACAAGATTTTGTTCTTGTTATTAGCCATCTCCTTATTTGAGGTAACCTAGGATAAGAAGCTAAGCCCTGCAAATGTTACTCTTTCAGAGCAAGCTCTCGTTAAATCCTGAATTCACCAAACGACCAAAAAAAAAAAAAAATCTCAAAAGACTCCTCTGCTTCTCTGAAGCAGATACAAAAAAGAAAACATCCAAAATGAGCGTCTTTCAGTGTGACGGAGACTATATTGTACACATACACCTCTAAATGTACCAATATAATAAGATTTATTTCCCCCACCAAGTAATACGGGGGTTATGTCTGTTATGTTACAGAGAGTAGTTACTGAATATGGCTACACAGGGTACTGCAAGTCTTAATTAGTAATGTCCATCCCCCTCCGATAATGATGCCTTGGTTGACAGCACGTGTACAGTACTTGACAGAGAGAGGTGGAAGCTATGACACCAAACCACCCATCCGCCCCATTCCATTCTTTGATATTCGCTCGCATTGCAAAATCCCGTTCCTCCCACAGATGGGGAATGATGTGTACTAATAACCTGTTCTAGTAAAGCTCTCCAGTCCGCCACTTCACAGATAAGCCCAATTCTCCTCTCGCTTACTCTCCCTCTCAGCTCATCTGTGTAGACGGTGCACTGAGGTGGGATGAAACAAAAAGACATCATCACCACCACCACCATCATCATCATCATCATCATCATCATCATCATCATCATCATCATCATCATCATCATCATCATCATCATCATCATCATCATCATCATCATCATCATCACCATCATCTTACGAGGCTCTAAATGAACTTTTTTCACCAACGACGATGGCTAGTAGATGCTACTTACTAGCCAAACACTCACTCGCTAGCAGTCAAAGTGGCTAGCAAGTTGTCTTTTTTTACTAGCCAAACTGAATTTTCAGCCGTATTTGGGGGTGGGAATTTTCACTGCATACCGCTTTAGCTCAGCGGTATCGTGCTGTGCCTTCCATGCCCGAACTGATGCATTGACTGGTAGGTGGCGGGTTTGAGTCCCCAGTGGCGGACTGTGCAGGAACACAGAAGTTACACTAGCCTTGTCACTTCAAATACACGTCAGTGCTGGGGGGCGGGTTCAGTTCACTACAGCCTGGGCAACCATTCCTTTCCCTTTCCTCTCTCCCTTCCAACGTCATGACTTCCATAGAACACACACACACACACACACACGGACACACACACTAACTAGCATTCTACAGTACACAAAACCTCGCACTCTCCCAACGAATCCTCTCACACACTTTTAAGGATGCCACACACTATGACAAGAGAGGAGAGGGAGTCAGTAAAGGGATGTTTGTTTTGCACACACAGACTGAGGAGGAGTTCTTGGCATGCCCATGTGTAGGTTGTTTAAGGTCGTCTTCGTTTTTTGTTTCGGTTTCTTGTGTTTGTTCTTGTTAAGTGCTCTGCTCTGCTCAGCTCTGGCTGTCGGCGCTGCCCTGGCTCTGCGTGCCGTCCTGTTCGTTGATGGTGTGCAAGTGCAGGCAGACGGGTGAGCGTGACACCGAGACGGACACTTGGCCATTGTGCTGTGGCTGATGCTGATGTTGCGGAGAGTGAGGATGCTGAGAGTGAGGATGCTGAGAGTGAGGATGCTGATGCTGTTGCTGAGAACTAGGATGCTGCCGCTCAGTCCCCTCTGGGCGTCCCCTCTCCTCCAGACGGGGAACGGCAATGGCAGGGGGCTCGTGGTGCTGCTGCCTGACGTGGACGCCACCAACACCTCCGCCTCCGCCACCATGCGGTCGGCAGCTGTCACAGAAGTCACCCCGGCCGCCCCGGCCCACAGCATCCTCCTCATCCCTGTCCCTGTCCCCCTCCCCATCCCCCGCGTCCATCAGTCTCTCCAGCTCCTTCATCCTCTCCTCCTCCTCATCTTCATCCTCCTCCTCCTCCTCTTCTTCCTCCTCCTCCTCTTCCCCCTCCCCCATGCCGCGGCTGCACACGCACACCTCGATGCCCGAATCGCCCGTGAAGCGGCGGTGGCGTCCCGGCGTGCGCTCCTTGTCGTCCAGCGCCTCGCATCCTGGCTCCTTACAGCAGTCCCGGGGGGAGGAGGAGGAGGAGGAGGAGGAGAGCAGCTTGCCCCGGCCTGGGCTGGAGCTGCTGTTGCTGTTGCTGCCGGTGGTAGTGGTGGTAGTGGAGTCCCCGGCTAGCACCACCACACGCTGCCTACCCTCGTACAGTGGGGCCCTAGAGAGATGCTTGGCATGCTCCCCAACACCAACACCACCACCACCTCCATCAACACCTCCACCTCCAGGGCCCAGACTGGAGGGGGGTAGATGATGCTGATGGTGGTGCTGATGGTGTTGGTGGTGATGCTGCTCTGGGCTGGGGCTGGAGGAGGCTGAGAGAGCTCCAGGGCAAGACAGGCCAGTGGCAGTGGGGGGGCCCTGAGGGCTACTGTGGACCTCTGGCTGTTCAGTCTGTGTGGTGCCCCCCCCGGAGCCCCCAGCAACGCTGCCTGTCTCTGTGATGATGGTGCTAGCGGGGCTGTAGGGAGGCGGGGGGGTGGGGGGCCGGTTGACCACCTCCTCATAGGCCGGGAGGAGGTAACTGGGAAGAAACCCTGCAGTGGAGAGAGAGAGAGAGAGAGAGAGAGAGAGAGAGAGAGAGAGAGAGAGAGAGAGAGAGAGAGAGAGAGAGAGAGAGAGAGAGAGAGAGAGAGAGCAGAAAAGAGAAGGAAAGCGCGAGGGGTAGAGAACGGGGGAGGGAGAGAAAGGGACGGAAAAGAAGAGAAAGAGCAAGAGAGAATGCGAGCGAGGGGGAGAGAGAGAGAGAGAGGGAGAGAGAAGCAGAAAAATATATTTATGAAAAGCTGAAGATGGAGTGACCGTATGTGGCAGAAGAGGATGGATGTTTTACATCATATTCCTGTGGTACAGGGTGCAATATAATATGTTTTTTTAATTAACTTTGTGTAACCGGTCACCTTGTTGGCCGTTATCCCTTAATTATTCTGTGTATTTAAGAAATGCAATAAACTGTATTTCAAAGCTTATTGGTCATCATCCTAGCACAACAAAAACCTGATTAAGGCGTTTACATGTTGTCAAAATCCTACCCATGTTAATCGGATTTCTCAATCAAGCTATACTAGTGCTGCAACGATATTGTATCGAAACGAGAAATCGTGATGAGCAGAGTCACGATACTGTATAGTGGTGCAAGAAGGCAGTATTGTGATACGCACTTTAAAAAATGTATTACCCTTCAGTCCAAAAAACAAAGGCAAAAAGCAAATTCATTTATTTTTAAAAATCATTGGGTGTATCGAACCGTAGGACAAACATTGTGATATGAGTGGTATGTGTGTGTGTGTGTGTGTGTGTGTGTGTGTGTGTGTGTGTGTGTACGTACTGAGATAGAATGGCAGTGAGGTGTAGTTGTGTGCCTCTCGGTAGGTGATGAGGTTGATCTCGTGCTGCCGCTGCTGCTGCTGCAGTCGGTGTTTGGTGCGGCGATGATGACACACACAGCAACAGATCAGGATGATGATGATGGTCCACACCAGCCAGAACCCTGTGGAGACGAGAGGAGAGAATAGGACACACACACACACACACACACACACACAGACACACACACACACACACACACACACACACAAACAAATTAGTTACGAACCAACAATGAGTTACAAACAGAACCCGGAGAGAAGAGGAGAGGAGATCAGACCACACACGCACGCACGCACGCACGCACGCACGCACGCACGCACACACACACACACACACACTTGCAAACCAACAATGAGTTACAAACAGAACCCGGAGAGAAGAGGAGAGAAGCATCAGGTCATCACACACACACACCCAAATTAGTTACAGAAACAAAAAAAAGTTACAAACAGAAATTGGAAAGGAGAGGACATTAGACCACACACACCCACAAACTTGCAATGAATAAAACACAAGGTCTAAACTTTTCCTGATTTCTTGAAGAAAAGTCGCACTCTGAAGTGTAACTCTTGGATTCTATTTTAGTGGGTTAGCATGACAGACATTTCAGCCCTAAGCCTTCTTCAGCGTCTTGAAGTGTAAAAATGTACAAATCTGTTCACTTGCACCCGAAGACCTTGTAAAAAAACAGTTTGGAGTTGAGACTGAACTTTTCCTGATACACATACAGAGGGATTAACCCAGTGCGGTGGTGTTAATCTGTCGACAATACAAACAAAGTTCACTACAGTTTCCAACCGCCAAAGACGCCAAAGCTGGAGTAAAACAAACACCACTGGCTGCTAAATATTGTTGTTTCAAAGGAAGGGCTGATGACTAAGAGGGTTCTGGGCTAATTCAAAGCAATCAATCATCTGCGTATAATAAATGATGGAATACAATTAGGTGTTCCTGCCTGGAATGCACGCTGTACTGCCAGCACCAAGGTCCCTCAATGGAAAAAAAGATTGTAAACTCAGTTAGTACACACACCGCATGCCAGTTCTCTCTTTTCCCCCCCAACAACATCTCCCCAAACCTCACTCTCGTCTCGTCTTGCTATCAGCACAACCCACCACAACAACGGCACTGCTGCTGCGAAACACTGTGAACAAGAATGCAAACTTGAAACAGGAAGTCATTCATGTCCAGGCTGTGGCCTGGAATTACTGCTAGGGTGAAGACAACGCTAACGTAACATAGCATAGCATCGCTCGGAGACGGACACCCCTAGGAGGTCTTGGCATGTGTTTTTACATTCTTAGCGCGTCCTGCTTCACAAACAGCCTGGAGAATGCAGAGCTTTGCCCTGGATGCATAAAGCAGAGGGACAAAGAGAGAGAGAGAGAGAGAGAGAGAGAGAGAGAGAGAGAGAGAGAGAGAGAGAGAGAGAGAGAGAGAGAGAGAGAGCGAGCAAGAGAGCGAGAGAGAGAGAGATCCCTGAGCAAGTACTGGCAGTGTTTCCCACAGAAATTTTGGAAACTATGGGGGCAGCCGGGGTTTATTTTGTCCGGGGGGGGGGTTGTTTGTATTCTTGCAGCGTAAATGCAAAACGGCAAAACAATGACTACAGTATGACATTGGCGCATGGAGAAACTGTAGGCCTGGGCCTATATTTCAACCATTTATATTTTGAGAATTAAGGCTACATAAGATTTTACCCATGACTTGTATAATAGTAGTACATTGTCATTGTCAAAAAATGCAGTACAGTGAATAATTTCTGTTTACAACACAGTTTCATTCGTCCCTCATGCAGGGGTCTGGGAAACAATAATAAAACAAAATAGGAGCAGAGATAAGAATTTAAGAGCACTGTGAAATTGTTAACGCATAGACAAAAAGGGTCTTAGAGGGTAGGCTATGCCTTTTCCCCCACACATATCTGTAGGCGAACACATTCTACATGAGGGGTGCTGGTCACAGGGCCAGTTTTTTCCAAATTCCTCCCATTAAAAGGGCTGAACAACATATTACACATTTATGTCTATATTCACATTCATTACACATTAGCAGCCCGATGTCTCCTCTGCTGTGTCATGTCTGTCACCAAACTCATTACAACTGTAAAACAAAGCCTAGGGAGTGTTAGTAAACTCATCCCAACTGTCCCACCTCTGAAGGTTTTTTATGTTGCTCCCAAACCCAAGTTAACTACAACAACTTGACTAGGCTTTTGATCCCTGTCTTTCAAGCACTTGTGGTTCTCTCTATAGCAGGGGTGCCCAACCTTTTTTTAACCAAGATCTAGCCTACTTTTGAAGTTGATGGTCTGCCGTGATCTACCAAGTCAAATTCAAGGATGTCAGTATGAAAATTTAAGACCACCATTTATTAATCACCATTATTATGAACAAAATGTTTTTAGTAGGCTACTATGGCCGTATCTTTTCAGTGTGTTTTTAAAGTGTGTTGAATAGCCTATCTTTACAAAGCAATGCAGCACTGATGGTATGCAGAGATAATTTCAGTCATACACAAGTCATAAACAACTGAAACAATTTCAAAATGATAAACATTTGGTATATAAAAGGCACATAGGCCCTATTTCTAAAATATGATGAAGCATTATCATGCCTTCAGTGGTATAGGCTACAAATTAAAAAGGGCTCAGAAATTCACAATTTGTTATGGGTAAATAGTAGGCTACTATGAGAGAGAGAGAGAGAGAGAGAGAGAGAGAGAGAGAGAGAGAGAGAGAGAGAGAGAGAGAGAGAGAGAGAGAGAGAGAGAGAGAGAGAGAGAGAGAGCAATGAGAGAACTCATTGGATTGGTTAACACCCCTGTTAAGAGTGACTTCTTCTATGAAGGTTTTTTTTCAGCTCTCTGGGGCAGTAGCACAGCAAAGGCTTTCTATTGTGAGTTTGGCCAATCATTTTGTCCACAACTGAGGCAAGAAACAGCACAAATTGAAGTGAATTCCATAGCTACATGTCAACAACATAGGCTACATTTCCTTTACACGCGGCACGCAGTGTAAACGCAGTTAGCGATGATGCATGCGACTAGCGATTTGGACGAAGATCCTCGCATATCGGCGTGTCATAACGCATCGTTGCGCACATGTTCTGTTACTCACCCGATGTTACATGTGTGCACACATGAATCAACTGTAATACCCTTACGGTCACTTCCTAATGCTTTCCCCTCATTCTGTTACCGTGGGACTACTTATCTAACCAATACAGAGTCTGTAGGATGTATTTACTCCAGGAGGAAAATGCGAAGGAAATTCAAAATCGTAATTCAAATCGTTTTTAACAAATCGTTTTTTTTACATTTTCGTAAACTATGGCGGCCAAATTTAAACTATGGCGGGCCGCCATAGTTTCCTCAATGTATGGGAAACACTGACTGGGAGGTGCACAAGGTAGCCCAGTACATTCAGCAAGTGTGCAAGTATCAACATGAACTCTGAAGTCCGATTCCTCAAGCCTAATACTTTAATTTGTCCTTAAGAAACAATAAGGAGGTTTGGAGGACACCATACCTACAAGTAGACGCAAGAGGTTTTCTAGGTGCCCTTTCACCGTCTATGATAAGATGTTTGCAGAATTTGTAGACTATTCTTTCTCCTCGCAAAGAGCTTCTTAGGCCTAGAGGAGCTTTTAGGAGTAGCCTAGGCTTTTTTAGCCTGTGCACAGCCCACATCCAGTCACTGGAAGAGTGCGTAGTGGACGCGCACACTTTATGCTAAGCCAGAGGAGATGTGGAAGCACTGCAGTGACATATGTAACCAGGGCTCTAAATTAACTTTTTTCTTCACCAGCCAAAATGGCTAGTAGACGTTAATCTTACTAATTAATTCAAGTCAAAGCAGCTACTAAGTTTTATTTTCTACTAGCCAACTACATTTTCACAAGCATTTGGCCAGTTGTCCAGTGTTAATTTCGAGCCCTGCATATAACCGACCATCTATGTAAGTACTGCTGTAAGTTACATGCACTAGGCCTCGAAATCTGGACTGTAAATAAGACATTTCATGTCATTTGATCTGCGCTTTCGAAAAGACGCTGAACGAAGCATCGATCATCCATGACATTGGGCCATGCGTCACGTCACAACTCCAGAGGCCACAGGAACAGATAGGAGGAAGCAGTTTGACAAGCACCCCTGAGCAGGGCCGGATTAAGATGGCCTGGGGCCCCTTGGCTACAGACAGCTGTGCCCCCCCGCCAGGAAAATCATGTGACAAATGTACATAGACAATGTCATAATAACCAGGTAGGAACTAAGGAATGCATGTCTAGCAACTGGACTCAACACAACAGATTTTCAATATTACATCTTGTGCGAGTTTTCACTTTTGGCCAATCAGGGCCCCCCTGGCAGGTGGGGGCCCCTTGGCAGCATCCATATCTGGCCTGTGCATTAAACCCACCCTGCCCCTGACTCTGAGTAGGTTTATGAGATGTGGAGGGAGGCTGAGTGGTGCTGATAGTAGCAGTGGTGGCTCACTAGCCCTCTGGGAAATGTATAAGGCCACTGGGGGCAAGCGTGCGGGTCAGCCAGAAGCGTGGGAGGTCTGCATGCTAAATATACACACACACACACACACACACATATATATACCACATTACTTTTGATGAATTGATGTGGAATAAGTCTAAATCGGTCTGGAATGCCCCCTCCTGGTCCTGCCCTTAGCCTGGGTGGGCAAGTGGACAAGACAGGGTACTCAAGACAAGGCACAGGACAGGGTATGCAGGCAGAGTGGGCAGCTGTGTTGCCAGATTGGGTGGTTACGCGCCCAATTGGGCTGCTTGGCATGGGCGTCTGTGGGTATAAATGGTCAAAAACGACCATTTGGTGATTTCTTTTCTGCAGTTTTTTAGACAAAGACCTCAATACAATTTGTTGGAATTGGGTAGAATTTCGTGCCTCCAGGCAGTTCTTGAGCACCGTTTGGACTGGAAATGGAGACAGACAAATCTGGCAACACTGGTGGGCAGCTGTGCCATGCAGGGTTGCCAGATGTGTCTGGTCACCCAAACGGTGCTTCGTTTCATTTCCTGCCTAAACAATGTTCAAAAACCGTCACTAAATTCCGCCCAATCAGAACTAAAATTGTATTGATTTCTATGGCCATAAATAAATCTACAGAAAAAACCTGCCCGTCCAATGCCCGTTTTTGACCATTTTTACCCGCAGACGAGACGACCATCCTGAGCCCCCCAATTGGGCGGGTAAGGTAACCGCCCAATCAGGCAACACTGATGGTCATTTTTTGAGCATCGTTTGGGCTGGAAATGGTCAGACACACATCTGGCAACACTGACGACCATCCTAAGCAGCCCAATTGGGCGGGTAACTAACCGCCCATTCTGGCAACAATGGTGACTGGTGTCTGGCGCCCTTCTGCTGGCTTATCAGAGCCTTCAATTAGTCCTGTGTGGGCACTCACTCACTCCCTCCCTCAGTCCCGCACCAAGGACACATTCCAACCGGCCAGCATGGTTGGCATTTTTGCTTGGGGAGGGGCTTCAACGATGGGAGGAAAACACAGCTGACTGCCTGGCTGGCTGGCTGGCTGGCTGGCTGGCTGGGGCTTAAACCAAACAGTGGGCGCAGTGTAGCGTGGATGGATGAAAGGGGAAAAACAGTGCACCAGCACCACCATCACCACCACCAGCACCAGCACCACCAAAAACGGCGACATCGAACGGTGTTGGGCCAGGCTTTTGAAAAGCGACCAGAGAGAGAGAGAGAGAGAGAGAGAGAGAGAGAGAGAGAGAGAGAGAGAGAGAGAGAGAGAGGAGAGAGTGGCAATTTCTTCATACGTGACGAGATGTGCGCGTGTTAAGGCACGCTCTGACGGACAGCAGGAAAACAGCAGTGTTGACTCTGTGGGGATGGATGGAGCATTGCATTGTACATTGCACTCAATGGGTCATGGAAAACAGCTGTGAATACGGGCTGCGTTGTGAGAATAAAAGCGAGCGAGACGGTGAAACCTCATCCCAAATGTTAATGCTGCAAGTCAGTCGTCATGGGGAGGGTGTGTGTGTGTGTGTGTGTGCAGTTGGAAGCTTGGCTACCAAACAAAACAAAGACGCTGAAATAAATGAATGAATGAATGAATGAATGAATGAATGAATGAATGACAAGAGTGTGAGAGAAAAAGAGACGGAGAGAGAGAGAGAGAGAGAGAGAGAGAGAGGGAGGGAGGGAGGGAGAGACGGAATCCAGAAGATAAAGAGACCGTGAGAGATCGGTTGAAAGACAGCGAAAGACAAAACAGACAAGAGCACAAGAGAAGAGAAGCGAAGAGGGGGTGGCGTGGCGAGGCGAGAAGAAGTTTGCTTTCCCAAACGCAGGAAGAAACCTAAGGCAGCTGTTTACTTGGAGCGCCAGCGATCGGGTTACGCTGGCAGCGGTGCCTGTCTGTGGGGCGTTGTGGGGCTGGTCCGACCACCGCAAATGGAGGATGTGTGTGTGTGTGTGTTTGTGTGTGTGTGTGTGTGTGTGTGTGTGTGTGTGTGTGTGTGTGTGTGTGTGTGTGTGTGTGTGTGTGTGTGCGTGCAGGGGTGGGAGGTGTCCTGTGGGGAGCGGGGAGACTTGACTCAGCATCCAGTGTGCCAGACCCGGGCCAACAGCGGGCCTCGAGTCAACCAGGAGCATTTTCTGTTATTAAAATAGCCGGGAGCGCTCTCGCTCTTGCTCTCAGGGGGGGGGGGGGGAGAGAGAGAGCAACCATCTTTGTAACCCGACCACATTACCTCCGTAAGGAGGAGTGGGAATAAACACACAACCCTTCTTGATTACTTCATTATTAAATAGGGCTTAAAAAGTTCACACCGGCTCTGACCCCCCACCCCAAAAAAAGAAAATGAAGAGGAAACAGTAATTAAGTATTGTCAACAACCTTGAAATGCCGCCCCCCATAAAAAACAGAAACTCTAAACATCCTCCATGTCGTTGGTATGCTGTCAGGTTCTCACGGTGTAGAAGTTAGAGGGAAGGAATGAGGGAAGGAGCGAGCGAAGAAAAGCAAAGGCAGGGCGTTGTTTTCATGTGCCACTACAGGGTACCACTGCATGGAGGACATGGAGCAGCGAGAACAAAAACAACACCAACCGGCCAATCAGGAGAAAAGGCTGTTCAAGGCTGTCCAACTTCTGTCCAATCACAGGGCTTGGCCTTTGCCTGGTGCTCGCAACGCAAGGCAGCTATAGGCTATTAGTGATGTGTTTGTTTTTCCACTTGTAAGATCTTTTGCTGCCGCGTATTATAGGCAGATGGATCAAACCTACAGAGACCAGCAGCAGGAGAAGGGTGCATTTAGATCGTCTGGCGGCAGCATCTGAAGGCGTTTTATCTCTGACTGCCTGACCTTAATATAGAGTCAGTGATACTCAACCTTTTTTGAACAAACACCCCCTGGAGCTCATCATAGAGTGGAGTAATTGTATTAATCACCAAAGGGATTTAAGCCTTCCAACGCCCTCTTGACATCATCATAAGCTTGCCAATACCCCCCACTTAGTATTGAAAAATAAAAATCCTTCTGTGGTGACCACTGATGATTAAAATGGGCGCATGATGAAAGGCGCCGACTTTTCAACAAATTTTCACCGGGTGGGGTGCCCTGGAGCCCTGGAGCACTGTGGGTATAGGTGCCTTGCTCAGAGAGAGATGAGGAGTGAAGGGTGGGATTCGAATCTGCAACCAAGTGATCTACAGTTCAACTCTCTAACCATTACATAGCCCCTGGGGGGCTGTAGGACCCCCGTTGAGAAACACTAATATAGAGTCAGAGGCTGGTCACTGGGGTCGTGTGCCGTCCTGCACCACGCTTAGCCCCATCACCCAACCTGCATCACGTCCTGCCAACACTCAAGACAAGACCCCACCCGGTGCAAATTTGCTGAAAGGTCGGCGCCTTTCATCATGCGCCCATTTTAATCATCAGTGATCACCGCAGAAGGATTCAGAAAGTTCTATCGCGATGGAGCCTGACCCAACAGAGTGATTCAACAAAACTTGGTTCACACCAGACGTGGAAAAGAAAACGCAAAACGCAACTGCATAGTGCATACAACAGCTAGGCAGGATTTTTCAGTGCCATTGACTACACCAGTATTCAGCAACAGCAAAATAGTCTAAATACCATTTTGTTTCTGCTAAATGACTCAGCGAGCATTAACACTGTGGAAAAGTACGATCCTTAACACTGTGCTCGAGGACAGGTGACTTTAAAAAACAAACAAAACAAAAAACAGAACAAACGCCAGCATGAGGGAGAGCAATTATGGGCGTGGCATCGAGTAGTCTGCTGTCTGTAGGCCATCTGTCTTCCTGTCCTGACAACCCTCTAGCACATTCTGTGGCCGTGAACGCTGTCTTCTTATGCACTGCTCTAGAAACACACAGGGTAGTTATGTTATGTGAAATGCCTTGCAGGTTGTGGAGGAGGCTGGTGGAGCTAAGCACAGCACACAACAGGTGCACTCATCACCTCGACACCTAAACAAAATAGATATGTTGAGATGGGTATCTATACAAGTTCAGTATAAAAAAAAACACGCACATCCGTCTCAAAAATATTCTGGGCGCAGGACCAGCATGATGTCTGATGAAGGGCATGCTGCCCGAAACGTCATTTTAAATGTAAGAAACGGGAGCCTGTTGTGCAGAGTTTTATTCTCAATTTTCATGGGTATCTATACAGCCATGACTCCCAGACATGTTAAGGAATTACAGCATGGGCAAGGCAAGGCAACTCTTACAAAACTGAAGGACAGATTGAAGGTTGAAGGTGGCAAGAATGAAGGTCGCAAGAGCGGAAGGAGGAAGAGAGATAAGGAAGAAGAGAGTTATTTGCGGGGTATTTGTTACAGCACCTGGAGCACTGTGTGGGCATAGGTACCTAACTCAGGCGGTGTTTATACATACCCGGGTATTCTGATATACGCAGACCTTCTCCTTCGGATGTGCCTTTCGTTCACAAACAAACAAAGGTTTTCCCTCTATAAACGAAGCTCCAAAAAAACTCTGGCAAAAGTGGAGATTTTTAAAAAATCTCCGATTAGCGTTTGTATATAAACAGAGATAAACGGAGACTTGAATGGCACTACTTACGGCCTTAACGTATTTATGACAGCTCTCAACAGCACATGTATGCGTATTTGCCTTTGATGTGAACGAAAATATTTCGCTAAGCAAAATGTTCGTTTATTAAAATACCCAGGTATGTATAAACAGCACCTCAAGGTCACCTCAACCAGAGAGAGTAGAGAGAGAGAGGTTCCATTGGCCCATTGTTTCCGGGTTCTATTATTGCAAGGGGGAGAGGGGGGAAATCCCCCTTTAGGCAGACCTAGGCAGACCTAAGAACTGTTCTATTCAATGCTAGGAGTATTATGACACGCACCTTTAGGCAGACCGGAACCTGGTAATGTTAGGTGCCCATAGCAACCTATTACATTGGCATATCTCTACATACTTAAAGAATCTCTGACCTCAACCATGGAGTGAGAAAAGGAGTGAAGGGTGGGTGGGATTCAAACCTGCAACCAAGTGACCTACACAGTACAACTCCCTAACCATTACACCACAGCTGCCCCACAAGAGATGGAGGAAAAGGAATATAAGGAGAAGCAAACAGCAGTGCGCTAAGCCCCCCACATTTGGGCTTGCATGCCCATGGGGACCACGGTTCGAGTCCGGACGGGGTGATTACCCAGCCCTACCCCACATGTCTCTCCTGCTCATTTCCTGTCTCCTCTCACACTGTCCTGTCATAATAAAGGCCCCAAAAGCCCAAAAAACATCATACAAGGAGAAGCAAACAAAAAAAGAAAAGAGTTGTACTTACACCAAAGCTCATAGTAGTGGCTACAGCACTGGGACTCGCAGCAGTAGCCCGATTCACAGATGTAGCTCTGGTTCTTTGGCCCTTGGCACAGCAGCTTGCTCTGATGGAGAAACAGACAAACAGACATAAACACAGAGACATGAACGTCACACGTTAGCATGAGCAGACACTACTGGGATGGACGTCAGAAGACGTCTCTGCTCTTGACAGTAGTGGAGGAACGTGGTGTGTGTGGTGATTTCATCAGCAAAAGTCCAAGATCGCAACTAAATCATAGTCGACTCGCTCACTTGACTCAAAGTGGCTGAACGCATACCACTATAAAGCATGCAGTTGAGGTACACAGGTCATTACATATGCATTACAGAAAGATTATAAAGAACACACAAAAAAAAAAAAAAAAAAAAAAAAAAAAAAAAAAACGGCAATAAGTTCCAGCCATTCAAAAGTGTGTTTGTTACCTGTCTTAGTCCAACCACTAAGAAAGGCATGATGGAGAGGAGTTCCAAAATTAAAACAGTATTAAAAAACAACAACAACAAAACAAACTTCACTCTTCAACTTCACTCTTCCGTGTCCTCTGCTTCAGCAGCGAGGGCAACACTGGCACACAGCACAGCACAACGCAGCACAGCACAGTGTGGTGTAGTGTGGTGTAGTGTGGTGTAGTGTGGTGTAGTGTGGTGTAGTGTGGTGTAGTGTGGTGTAGCGCGGTGTAGCGCGTCAGGACTGGCAGGAGAGTGGCACGGTGGTGTTGGGAGCAGCAGTGGCAGTGGCAGTGGTAGCAGCAGCACTGGAATATCCAACAGCGGTGGCCATGAGTGTGCAGCGCCCTGTCCTGTGGGTACAACTGAACTGAGGAGCGTCTAAGAGTTCAGCTGGCTGTCTGGCGGGCGGGCGGGCGGACAGGGGTCTAGATTTAAACACTCAGCTCAGCTTGGTGCGCCACCAAGCCCCCCCGGAGCCCACACACACACACACACACACACACACACACACACAGGCTCATACACGCGCACACACACACAGACACACACACACACACACAGACACACACAGACACACACAGACACACACACACACACACACACACACACACACACACACACACACACACACACACACACACACACACACACACACACACACACACACACACACACACACACAGTTTAACAGCCGGTGCAGTGTGCCAGGGAATGCGGGTAAATAGCCCTCCATGCCCCACACGAGGCTGCAAAGTTAGGCTGGTCTCGTTCGTCCTCACTCTGGCTGTGTGACTGACGGTGACTCACACCCTCAGACACACACACAGACACACAGCCAGACGGTCAGCTGTGTATTGGGCACGACCTGACCCGACTATCGGTAAATGTTTACAGTCTTAAGTAGTCATGGCTTGCTATTCAGAGACAGTCCCCATGTGAAGAGGGCACCACATGATTTCTCTGTCTAGTGTTCACTTCAGTTGAAACATGTAGAGGGGAATAACTTTATTGATCCCTAGGGGGAAATTGAGGAGTAAAAGAAAAAGTAAAAGTAAAAGTAATAGCAGTTGTGTATGCAGAGCACAATGCATCGCTTGTTTAAATAAACAATGGCTTAGTGGAAATAATGCAATGTCCCCCATTGTATCAGCCTGGCGGTTTGAATGTAATGAAACATGCAGCTTGCAAAAGTTGTATTTGAAACCAGGGTCAAGAGAGGACATTTCAAGTCCTGCAGTGGCCTAACGGTAGGGCACGGGGTTACTATACCGTCGACCCGGATTCGATCCCTGCCCCCGGTCATTTGCCGAACCTTCCCAGTCTCTCCCCCACTCGCTTCCTGTCTCTCTGACTGTGCATAATCAATAAACGGCAGGGCTTGACACTGGCACCTGCCAACCGGCCAAATGTTGGTGAAACTTGGCTTTGGGTAGTAATAGTTTCAGTGAGACTAACCAATTCGGCTAGCAGTTTATTCCTTGGTATGACATACGCATCATACTTGTAGTAGCCTACGTGTATACTCTGTTGTTTTCCCCTTGTGTATCAATTGTTTGTACAGGTATTTAAGTTCAAGACAAAACTCAGCAACTCAGTTTCTATTTGCTTGATATACTTCCATGTAGAAAGCTATACACTCATCTTGCTTTAGCATCTCATCTTCTTAGGTTAGACGTACACTATCATGATAAAGAAAAAATAAAGAATTCGTGGCTAGTGGAATACCTGCATGGCTAGTGACTCGGGAAAACCACTAGCCACAGTGGCCAGTGGGTGAAAAAGTTAATGTCAAGCCCTGATAAACAGTAAAAGGTCTGTTCTGCATACAATGTCTGGATATTTTACTCCAGTAGTCTCATCTGGGTGTGAATGATATTGATAGCCCCGCGCCTCGTATTTTTTAAAGATTTGTTTGGGGAAATGGGGAAGATCACGAAATAAAAATTCGGGTCAGAACTGAACCCGGGTCCCGGTGTAATGGTATAGTACCTTAACCGTTGTAGCCATGGCCGAGGCCATAACCAATAATATTATATTTTTTATAAACAGTAGAAGTCTGCACACTGTAGCTCTGATTTGAAGGTTTATTCAGGTCATACAACCAGGGCTCTAAATTATCCTTTTTCATCACCAGCAAAATGACTAATAAAGATTAACCGTACTAGCCAAACACACTCAGTTATAGGTCAAAGTGGCTAGTCATTTTCTTTTCTATCAGCCAAGCTGAAATCTCACCAGCATTTGGCTGGTTGACTGGTGTTCATTTAGAGCCCTGCATACAGCATTGTGAGCCAACAGGGTCTTCATCACTTCATTAACCTTCAAAGCGGAGCTACAGTGTTAGGAGGATATAACGGATATATACAGTGTTAGGATATAACGGCCGATATTCACGTTTTTTAAGTGTATCGGTATCGTCCGATACACGTGTGATTTTAGCCGATACGCAATAACTTATTTATTAAGTTATTTTATCTTATTCGCGTTTTTTTGAAAGCACCAAGACACTTTATTTTTGTATTACTTGATTGTTAGAGTGGGTGTTTAAATGTTACAAGTTCTACCTCAAATTGATATTGTTAAATAAATGTTTATTTTTAACTTGAGACCTGGAATATGTCATTTTTTAAACTTTTTTTAACCCATATCGGCCCCAAACATCGTGTATCGGAAATCGGGTATCGGCCAAGGGTGATGAAAAAAAAAACGGTATCGCATCGGCCATTAAAAAACCTGTATCGGTCGACCCCTAGTTAGGAGTTCTACTCTTTCTATTGTCAGAGTCAGACAGGCCTTTGTCCTGCACCTGGCCTCAGCGATGTGGGATGTGCATACTCTTACTCCAGGCCATACCCTAACCCAACCACAACTGTCGTAACTCCATTGCTGCAACATGTCTTATGAGGTCATCAGAGGTTAATGTTTAGACTTAATCTATGGCTGTAGGCATGTAAAAAGTTGGCAGCCCATTT
>NC_085880.1:42011884-42021884 GCF_034702125.1 Engraulis encrasicolus | reverse complement strand
TAGATATGGCTGCAGCCTAGGGCCCCCCATAGGCTAGATATGGCTGCAGCCTAGGGGACCCCCATAGGCTAGATATGTCTGCAGCCTAGGGCCCCCCACCTGCATGACAAAATGCAACATTGAAAAAAAAATCTTCTGTCTTCTTGAGTGCAGTTTTGAACCTATTTAATACTCATCTTCACAGTTGGTAGACATGTTATCCTTAATTCCTATCTGGTAATTATGAGGGCTCGAGTCGTTATTATGTAAACTTGTCAATAAATTTGCCCTCCAGGAGGGGGGGGACAGCAACCTGTAGCCTAGATGCCCAAAGCGATCTTAATCCGGCCCTGCACACACTCACCACACCACGCCAGATATCCTTCACCAACACTTCTTATTAACTCTCACAGAAAAAAAATCAAAAAATAAAGAAAGAAAGACCATTTTGTTGAGAGAGCATATCTTGCAAATCATTACCGGTAGCTACCATATCTTGCAACAAATGAGAGGTCATGAACAAATGGATGGAATTTGGAATTTTCTTGGTCTCTGTGGCTACAATAAATGTTAAGATTATTTTCAATTTTATTAATTTTGTATATGCTCTCCCTGTGTCAAATAAATAAACTTCCGTCTTTCAAACGGCTGCCAATTTTTGCTGCATACTGCCGGGAAGATCACATGATGTGACGGCACTTAAATCCTCAACAAATATTGACACTTCACTCAAATGGCATGTGGTCCTGATAAAAAAAAGCTATTCTGACGGCCTAGACACATTACACAATGAGTAAGGTACCTTTGATTACACATCTGCTACTGCGTACGCAGTCCACAACTGAAACAGATGGTAGTCACAAGCAGGAACTAAACAGTGCAATTATAAAAACAATGCCCTTACGTCAATACTGACTTAAGAAAGAAAAGTTTTAAAGGCCATATCGCATGATAACATTTTGACTTGAATGAATGAGCACGCTCATTCAAACATCATACAGCATATGATAAGCCACATAATGTGTAGGAATCTTTTTTTGAATTAAATACTGAACATTGAAACAACACAGCCCAGTCCCCCTCCCATTAGGGTCATGAAGTTGTAAGAGTGAAGGCATTTCTACATGAGGTTTGCCTCTCCATAGTCTATACCCGGAATGGGTAACTTTCATGATAAGGAGGGCCACATTTCTTCACCATGGATCTGACAGCAACTCACAGAATTTGAGGTGCAGTTAGTTGCCCACTGACTGCCGACATGGTTTGGAAGGAATAGAATTACAACAGATTGATTTAGCAGTAAATCTGGTCACTTTCTTTTTAATTATGTTTCATCCACAGGCCGCACTGACTGAGGAGGCGGGTCGTATTTGGCCCTGGGGCCTCCAGTTGCCCATCCCTGGTCTGTACGACAGTACACTTTTCTCAGAGACCTTGTAGAGTAGGCCTGTTATGTCATTTGAAGATTCTGCCTCTAACCTGTAGGGTGAGTGAGGAGGGAAACTGCTAAGAGATCTAAAAGGCCACTGGCTGGCCCTGCCACGGCCAACCAGTAGGGCACTCGTCGGCCATGCGGCCGACCCGGGTTCGATTCCCGGCCCGGGTCATTTGCAGACCCCTCCCTATCTCTCTCCCCATTCGCTTCCTGTCCACCTCTCAAACTGTCCTGTCACATAAGGTTGTAAAAGACAAAAAAAAATATTTTCAAAAAATTAAAAAATAAAAGGCTAAGGGCTGAATTGAAACAGCCAGATGACTCCCATCTTTTTGCGATGGCGGGACAACACCAGAGCTGCTTCTGTTTACAGCAGTGTTCATGATTACTTATAAACAGTCCGACAGGCAGTCCTAAAGGCCGGCTGGCTGTGTGTGTGTGTGTGTGTGTGTGTGTGTGTGTGTGTGTGTGTGTGTGTGTGTGTGTGTGTTTCTGGACAGTCAGTTTTGGCAGATCGCCCACCTTAAAAAGTCTGTGCTTGAATAACACCATGGCATCTCCGCATAGTACATAGTTATTGCATACTCAGGACCAAGGTCTTATATCTGATGAGCGTGCAGTCACCTGTACATATTACACACCCAGTAAGCCAGTAAGCTAAGCATGACACAGTCAACAAGCTGCTTACACAATAGTTAGTCCAGTGTGCCGCACTGTTGAATATGTTTTGGCTGCTAGGGCAGCAGGTCCTGTGTTTGTTTTTTTTTCAGGGAAGACCTTTGTTAAAAGTTAGTTCTAGTATTGGTTTCTTATCAGATTTTCCAACCAAACAGACCAATCAGAGTAAATAGTTAGCTCTAATATACAATCAATGAAACAGACCGACATGCCATTAGATAAGCCTGATGACAGGTAGTTTAGGTGATTTAGGATGTAGGTCAGCACTAGAGACATTTTCCCCCGTCAGCCACTTTCTGGAGATTATGCAAGTGCACAAAGAACAAAAACTAGCCTTTTCATTGTAGATTTTCAGACATTGATGTCAGCTTTTAGTTGAGCATGCAATAGCCACACATACATATGTCACGGTTAAGTCATCTGTTATATATCAACTGACTACTATGGCCCACTGTACAGTGCTGCTCGGTGAATAATATCTTACACGAATAGTAGATAGTTAACCCGAACCCACTATAATCTTCCGGGCAGATAGACCAGTTCACGCTAGGCGTAACCTAACGTAATAGTCTTGGTCGACTGGTGATATTACAGGTCTATAACGTGAGCTAACCTCGTCAACAACAGATACAGCGGCGGAGAGAACTATTGATAGGGCAATTTAATCTGATAATGCCCAAGCCAACCACAAAATATCAACACAAACGGTAACTACCAAATACAGACAGCTATCTGATGTTAGCAAATTCTACGGAATAAAAGCTAGGTCTACCGAACTGAAAGATTACGTTACTGGTTGCGCTAGCACAGCTAGCTTGTGTGCTATTGTTGTCTTTATTTTTCCACCAGTTTCAGCAGTTCGTTAATCAGGGAATTGTATGAAAACCGAGTCAAGCACCGTGCCTTACTATCCCTTAGATGTCATTGGACCAGTATGCAAGGTGTAGACAGCAAAACAACAAACCCGACGTTTTCCTATTGGTAAACAACAGGGTAAGCAAGCTATGATTAGCCATCATAACTTATAGGTTACCTCTGTGATTGTTCCTTGTGTTGTCGCCGAGTTGACTGGTCCAGCGAAATTCAAAAGAAACAGCCCCATTTTGAGCTAAGTTGAGTTGGCTTCCCGAAGGCCACAAGTTGGTTTTCACTATCGGTACATTTACAGTTTAAGTTGAACATCTACCTCACTACATAGCAAGGAAATGTTCATAAATCCTTCGTTCTTTCTTCAACTCTGGCTACAAGTCTCAAAGTTGGTGTAGGGCCCGCCTCTAGCCACCTCACGATTGGACAGTTCACAAAGAAACTTCCTGGTATCGGCATTAATCAACGTGGCTATTGGTTGTTTTGTCTATCAGTTACACGAACGACCAAGTCGGCGAGCACTACTGTCATTCCGTGCAAATGTGTGACTTCACGGTGAGTGTTTTCATTGCTTTGAAATCAGGTGACGCAAAAAATAAAAGGACGGTGTTTGTTGAAGGTTGAACTTCATCATTGCACAGGCACGACTGTTTGCTTTTATGGAGGTCTGCTCATTGATGCCGACTTAGGAATGTACTCATGTCTGCGAGAATTGTTTGAATGTAGGACTATTATTTATTATTTATTTAATTTTTATTTAAATGTATTATTATTATTATTTTATATATATAAATGGCCAGAGTGGGTTGGGTAGGTGTTAAGCTAATCATCATAATTTGCAGCCAAACAATCCTGCACGATGAAGACATGACATAGGCTATAATCTGATTGCTTGCTAAACTGTCAATTTCCTCATAGGTCCTATATGAAAAGATAGGTTAAAGGGTATGAACCTTTCAAAATTATGGGATGACTTACATAAGTCTTACGTAGGCCTATATAGGCAATCAATTTCACACTAAATCAGTCAGACACCTACTCTGGCCACCATCACAGTGCAAATATAATGTAATATGTGTCTATGACTGCTTTATTATTATGCCCAAAAGTGGCCCATTTCTTTTGTAAGACTAGGAGCATGCCATGCCCTAATAGCCTACAGAAAAGTCCAGCGGTTTTCAGAGTGGGGGCCGTGGACCCCTGGGCGGCTGCGAGGGGGAGCCAGGTGGGTTGCGGCAGGTTTGCTGGAAAATAAGCCTATAGCAAAATGTCAGCTGTTGCACATTATTAGCGACACCCCTTCTGGCCAGTTGGGTGTAAACAGTATTTGTATTTATGAATTAAGACCACCCAACAATCTTCACAGGAAGGGGCAATTCTAAAGGAAACACACCAGTCCATCATTCCATTATTCCATCAGTGAGCGTTCTCTTCTCATCCCTCCAGTCCAGTTCCAACGTGACATCAACCCTTGCACAAAGTTTGCGGACCACACCGTCAGGCAGAATGCTGTCACGCTTCCTCCATCACACCGCAGGCTGCCAGGTACAGATCCTTAGGTAGGGTTGCCAGATGAGGCTGATGATTTCTAGCCCAAAAATGATCAAAACCTGCCAGGAAGCACTAAATCCCGCCCAATTATTGACTTCTATGGCCAAAAATTAGTAAAAAAAACCTGCCCAAGTGCCATTTTTACCCGCAAGCAGCCATCCTAAGCAGCCCAATTGGGTGGGAAACCGCCCAATCTGGCAACACTGTCCTTAAGATCTCTTAGGTACGGTTCTGCATCTATCCTGGCTCCAGCTGGTTAGCAGCATGGCATGCCCCCCAGTGGTAGAGATGAATGATGGGCCAGAAATGTGGTATTGACGTGTAAAGGGGCGGCATACAGTAGAAGCTGTGGAGCCCTTCTGGCTTGTGGATATGAAGAGTTCAGATGCAAAAACCCCTGAGTGCCATTTCAGAAAATAATCTTAATTCATTTTTATTTAATACAAAGCTATCAAAATTGCATATTTTTTATTTTATTTATGTACTATAACTATTTATATGTATTATCAAGTACATGATTGTAAACCAAGCCAACAATGGGGTTCTCTAAAAATATAGAAGTGCCGATCTTCAGAAATGGAGTTAGGGGGTTTTGCATCTGAACTCTTCATATGTAACTAAACTCACTAAGACGAACAAAAAAAAAAGGTCAATAGGCTACGATGCCATGGTCACGTTCAACATGAAGTGAGATTAAACGGCTGGGGTACTAGCGATTGGCTTATTTATGATTCATTTTATTAAAATTCGCTGACATTGCGTAAATCAGCAACATAAGACCCATTTTAGGATATGGGTTATACTACTACACCATGCTGTGGAAGCCACTTCCTGGTCCTAACAGAGCAGGAAGTTAACACCATGACGTGTAGAAACCGACAGAAGTCCGACAGCCGGACAAAGATGCGTCCGTCTATGCAATGCTGCCTTGTGGACACAGGAGGGAATTACAATTGAAAGAAAGCATTTCAGACCGACAGACCGACCGACAGACCAACGGACGGACATACCCTCTTATAGAGATGCTAGGACGCATCTAAAAATGGAGCACAGCACCGCAGTCAATGGGATAAACTTGACTCTCCTACTAGATGGCTCTTGGTCCCAGGGCCCGTCATTGCCACTTGCAGCTTTAATCTATTGTTCTTTATCCCCTTCCTTGTCATCTCACACTCCCCTCCCTATATTCATATGTATTTTAGTCTATTTTAAGGTGTATGCTGAGTAGCAGGTGGGTCGGGGGAAATCGCGATGAGGGTCCCTTGTAGTGGTGTGCACAGACATATTTTTTGCCTTTTTATGTTATTTATGATAGGACAGTGACAGAGGGATAGGAAACGAGTGGGGAGAGAGAGGCAGGGAATGAATGGCAAATGACCCAGGCAGGAATCGAACCCAGGTCGCCGGCATAGTAACCTGCCGTTGGGCCACGGTTGGGCCGTGCTCAGACTTTGAGGGGCAGGTGCTCGAGGGCGACATGTGGAACCTCCAGCCGCCTATTACTTAAAATTTTATTTTGGCATTATACATTATTGTCACATGCCTTTGATAAACAAGTATTTGTAGATGATCATGTTAACATGGACAACAGTACATTGTGGATTCCCCCCCCCCCCAGAAAGCAACTTTCTGAAAGGGCATTTTTTGTCCTGTAGGGCAAAGGGGCAGGTGCTTGAGCATCACCTCGTCCCTATCTGTGCACACCTATGGTCCCTTGCACACATACATTGCTATGCTGGTTGCACTATACAGTAATTCAGACTGGAGTGATTTGCACGCTTGCTTTGCCGTGGTTGTGTGTCGTATAACCTGTGCAGTGTTTTAATGTTGCCCTAAGTGTGGGGGTGGGATTTGCAGTGTATTATAGGTCCCTGAATGCCACTGAACTGATGCTCTGGGGTTTACCTATGTATGTAGTATTTACCCTGCACCTTTGTTTTAGTATCTTTAGTTCTTGACTGTGTCTGGTGTATATAACTGGGATTCCTTGTAACAAACTCACCCCATGCTGGTGACATAAATAATTGAATGAAATATCTACAGTAAAGTAAAGCGAAATAAACCAAAATTAAAGCCGCAAGTGGCGATGAGGGGCCCTCGCATCCACGTTGCAGGGCCGGGGCATACCGCCAACGCCCCATCATCTAACATGTTCCCATCATCTAACACGTTCATCTAACATGCACTAAAAAGGGAAAGTAAATGCATATTTTTAAGTCATACTTTTGTTGTGCCATAAGATATGAAAAAACACTGCGTAATTCTTCATCATCAATGACTTGACCTCATGTACAAAAAATATGAAGCACATTGGATGTACGGTGTTGGACAGTACATCACATTCCATTGTGTGCATATTTGTTATCTCACTTCCTTTTGGGTGTGGCCATGGCATCCTATGACCTTTTTTGTTCATCTTGGAGATACAGCTCCAGGCCTTTTTATTAGAATACCATGAAAAAGTTGATTTATTTCCATAATTCCATCAATAATGTTAAACTGTCATGGATTGTAGATTCATGGCCCAGTTATTATTAGCATCATTATTTTTTTTCTTTTTATATACGTTGGCCTTCCAGTTCAAAAAAATATTGTTATAAAATCACATTTTTCTTCATCAAAATTCGGGTCACATTAAATCAGTTGAAATTTGGTACTTTCTACATAACATGCAATGGTCAATACTTGGTTAGGACATTCTCTGTCTTCATAATGGCCATGATGCGTTTAACATTGAAGTCAATGGCAAAAACAGTGCATAGGAGTTATGGAAGCCCAGATATCCTTGATGCTTTGGAAAGGAAAAAGGAAAGGAAAGGAAAGCCCATTGGGAAACTCCAACTCCCATTGTCATTGTGACACAGCACTCCACAGCACACAAGTGAACACTGCACACTGCACACAACGAAATTGCATTTATGCCTCACCCGTGCAAGGGGGCAGCCCTCAGTGGCGCCCCATGGGGAGCAGTGCGGTGGGACGGTACCATGCTCAGGGTACCTCAGTCATGGAGGAGGTTGGGGGAGAGCACTGGTTGATTACTCCCCCCACCAACCTGGCGGGTCGGGAGTCGAACCGGCAACCTCTGGGATGCAAGTCTGACGCCCTAACCGCTCACCCATGACTTTACTGTCAGCTGTTCTTGTTTGTTGACCTGGTACCCCACACTTCACTCTTCAATATACCCTGTAGATTTCCATGCCACGTTTTGGCGCTAACTCACCAGTTTAATTCTAAATAACCAGAAATGAAACCCCATTGAAAATGAATATGGTTTAATTTCTGCTGAGTTAGAATTAAACTGGTGAGTTAACACCAAAACGTGGCATGGAAATCTTTGGGTATATTTAAGAGGGAAGTGTGGGGCACAGGTCAAAGTCCAGGGGCCAAATATTGTTATAAGTAATTGTAATACCAATGTAATACTGTTACAACATCTAGAATAGTTTACATGGACAGGACATGTCTAATATCAAGTTTGATTAAAGCAGGTAGCAGGCTTCACTCAGGGTTCCTTAATTATTTTGAGGGTGCTGGCTCAAATAAAACTCTTCTAATTCAACAAAAACGTGCGCACCTGCCCTACCATGGCTGATACGGTAGGGCACTCCACTACGTGGCCGACCCGGGTTCGATTCCCGGCCCGGATCCTTTGTCAGACCTTCCCTGTTTCTCTCTCCCAACTCACTTCCTGTCTCCGCTTCACTGTCCTGTCTGAGAAAAAAACAATAAAGGCTTGTAAAAAGAAACATTTGATGCAAGGTGCGCCCTTTTCTGGTGAATTTTAATATCAAGTTTTGAAGAATAATGTCCAGTCTTTCTCCTCCAGCCTGTGGTCTACGCTGCGTAATGTTCATCATCTTATCCCAGATATGTAGAAATCACAACACCCTGTGTGTGTCTCTTTACTTAGTCCACTCACAAACTCATGTTGAATGTGTGTGCGCGCGTGCGTGTGTGTATCTGTGTGTGCGTGTGTGTCTGTGCGTGTGCGTATGTTTGTGTGCGTGTGCGTGTGCGTGTGCGTGTGCGTGTGTGTGTGTGTGTGTGTGTGTGTGTGTGTGTGTGTGTGTGTGTGTGTGTGTGTGTGTGTGTGTGTGTGTGTGTGTGTGTGTGCGTGAGAGCAAGGCAGAGAGGGATACCACATTCTCATTGCATGGCTTGGTATGAAAATAAGAACAACAAGTATATCCCTCTGGTTAGTTCTGACCTGTATTGTGCTGCACACAAACCAACACCGCACTCAGATCAATACCAGCAGTGTGTGACATGTTGGGAAATTGGCATTGAGTTGTGGGACATGGAAACTTGACCTGTAATCTGTAATCTTCTCAGGCCTTTCAGCATGGCAATAGGAGGGGGCACAGTGGGGCTTAGGGGGCAGCCAGGTCAAATTGGCCCCCCACCCTCGGCCCTAAGAGACTGGCTGTGTGTGTGTGTGTGTGTGTGTGTGTGTGTGTGTGTGTGTGTGTGTGTGTGTGTGTGTGTGTGTGTGTGTGTGTGTGTGTGTGTGTGTGTGTGTGTGTGTCTTTTGAAATCATTCAGAGCACCTATGAGAGCACCTCCACATTTCAAACATATTAGTTGCCATAGAGACAATTATTGACAATTAATTAGTTTACCTGTCTATTGAGCAAATTCAATGAATTTTAGAATTAAAAGAAAAATCTGTTGGTCTTACCACCCACAATACCAAACAACGGATTGGAGTGGAAAAATATAGTTTTGACACATTGGACTTAAAATCTCTCTTCCTCTCTCTCTGTCTCTCTCTCTCTCTCTCTCTCTCTCTCTCTCCCTCTCTCTCTCTCTCTCTCCTTCCCTCTCCATCTCTCTCTCTCTCTCTCTCTCTCTCTCTCTCTCTCTCTCTCTCTCTCTCTCTCCCTCTGCGACATGGGGCTGTCTGCTCCTGAGGTGAAGGCTCCTTTGAACCTTTCAGTCGAGTTAAAAGGAACAAAACCAAACAAATCACATTGTTCTTTCAGGAATTTTTCTTGTTCGCTGCCTTTCATTTCTAGCTCCCCCCCCCTTTTTTTTTAAAGGCACTTCTGCCATTCAGGAGAGAGAAGTCAATGGCTCCTTACATCCCGGCTTGACAAGTTAGGAGGATACAGCCTAATCCCCTTAAGCTGTCCTTTCTCCCGCGCAGAGCCAAAGGGGGAGAGGGACCTAAAGCAAGTAATCCCATAGAAAAAACAATAGGATTAGGCCCCAAACTCTTGGAGTGACAATCGGGTATCTACTGGCTGCTTTTGCAAAGTAGGGTCGAGTTTCTGCAAATATGCTTTTTTGGGCTTTTTTATAAGGGGGGCACCACCTTCTTCACCACGTCCACCGCCGCCGCCGCCACCAACATTCTGTCTCTCCCTCTCCTCCTTACTCTGCTGCTCTCTCTCTCTTTCTCTCCCTCTCCCCTACTCTCTGCCTCTCTCTCTCTCTCTCTTTCTCTCTTTCTCTCCCTCTCCCATACTCTCTACCTCTCTCTCTCTT
>NC_085880.1:41996884-42006884 GCF_034702125.1 Engraulis encrasicolus | reverse complement strand
AGTTGCAATCCCCATTCTAGCCACCATCCTACACAGTGCACCTTTAAAGACATGCTAGTATAACAACTGGAGTCTGTATGTTGTAAATGTGTGTCTGAAAATGGAAATAGCATATACTGCTACAAGTTGGCACAGCCATCTCTCCTAGCTAAAGAGAGAGATAATATTCAATTTCTACTCTCTCCCTTAAAAAAAAAATTCAAACTCCAGAATCACGTTTAGTTTTTTACTAGATGAGAACCTAACTGACTCTCTCAGTGTGTTAACAATTTCCCTTTTCTACTGTAAAATATGTGATGTTTATGTAAAGAGAGAGATAATATTCAATTTCTACTCTCTCCCTTAAAAAAAAATTAAAACTCAAGAATCACGTTTAGTTTTTTACTAGATGAGAACCTAACTGACTCTCTCAGTGTGTTAACAATTTCCCTTTTCTACTGTAAAATATGTGGTGTTTATGTACCTGTTTTTTGGGGGGGGGTTTTTTGGCTGTGGGCCCCGAAGGCATCAAACAACTTAAATGTTAGAGAATTAGAGGGGAGAGGAAACCAGATGGGATGGAAAAAAAGGAGACTTTACATTATTGCTGGTGTGGTACGGTAGGTGGACGGCACAGCACAGCACAGCACAGCACAGGTGCACATCAGGAATGCAAACCCAACTCCTTTCCCTTCCCTTCCCCTCTCTCAGTCTGACATCACTACATGAAAACAAATACAGCAGAGAGAGAGAGAGAGAGAGAGAGAGAGAGAGAGAGAGAGAGAGAGAGAGAGAGAGAGAGAGAGAGAGAGAGAGAGAGAGGAACACCTTCAGAGAAAATGAGAATTACAGCAATCACACTGAAGGACAAGTCCTCCCTGCTCTCACCTACTCCCCCCCCTCTCCCTCTCTCCCTCCCCTGCTCCCCTTTCTCTTGAGCCCTCTGCAATCACACTGAAGGAAAAGTCCTCCCTCTCTCACCTCCCCTCTCTCTCTCTCTCTCTCTCTCTCTCTCTCTCTCTCTCTCTCTCTCTCTCTCTCTCTCTCTCTCTCTCTCTCTCTCTCTCCCTCCCTCCCTCCCTCCCCTGTCTCTTGAGCCCTCTGTGTGTTTTTCTTTTGTGTGCTGTAGGTTCCTCAGGTGAGCCATGTAATCCTTCAAATCCTCTCCCTAAGACCCTATATACACCACCCCGCCACACACCACACCCCACACCACCCATGCACACACACACACCAGACCCTCTAGTCTACCCCACACACCCCACACTACACCAGACCCTTTCTCTACCCCACCACACCCCACACCAACCAGAGTAGACCCTCTAGTCTACCCCACACCCCACACACTCCACCCATGCACACCACACCAGATTCCCTCTCACTACCCCACACACCTCACCAGACCCTATACCCCACATCCCACCCATGCACACCAACCAGAGTAGACCCTCTAGTCCAGTGGTTCCCAACCTTTTTCTTCAGGGACCCATGTTTTTACTATTGTAAGCTTTGGTGACCCAGCGCCCGCATGAGAGGAAGTCACTTGATACGCTCTGTCTCCTCCGAAAACTCATTTTAGTTATCATTTTATTCCTCAATTCATCTTTATTCAAAAACAGAATAAATGTTTAATGTAGCACTTCAATTCTGTTGCTTCTATGCATTTGTCATTTATTCAACATGGGCTACATATGGTATTAAAATGAAACCCCTTAAAACTCAAGAGGGCTTCGCGACCCCCCGTGGATCTTTGGCGACCCATAGGCTGGGTCCCGACCCATAGGTTGGGAACCACTGCTCTAGTCCACCCCACACCCCACACCATGCACACAGCCCACCCACCACACACACCCACCACTACCAGGCCTTCTAGTCTACCCCACACACCACCACACCATATTCTCTCTCTCTACCCCACACACCACCACACCATATTCTCTCTCTCTACCCCACACACCCCACCCCACACACCCCACGCACACCAGCCAGACTCCCCCTCTCCAAGCGTACTACACTGCCGTGCAAAACAAGAACGCAGTAACTCAAAATGGTCGAATTTTTTTTTTTAGATCGGAAATGGGCTTTAAACTACCTCATTTGTCTTGTGTCAAAAAATGGTGGTCTAACACCGTCCCGTTTTAGAGAAAAATAATATTGAAAGTGCAAAAATTACCCAAAAAAAGTTACTGCGGTGTTGGATTAAAGGTTACCTCGTGCAAAACAAAAACGCAGTAAGTCGGTGAGTTACTGCTGCACTTTCCAATGGGAATGGTTTGGGAGTAGATAGTATTGCAAAGAACGCAGTAACTCCTGCAGTAACTCCATTTTGTGGCAGTAATGCCAGCCAAGAACGCAGTAACTCTGTTTTTCGTGGCAAAAAGACACATACATGTTGTTTTTTTCTGTTTTTTTTGTGTGCATTTAATTTCTATCCTAAAAAAGCATTACCAGGAGGTGTTAGCACCACTTTACCGACAACACAGTTGACAGGCCAGATAGGAAACTTTGAAGCCTTTTTTCTCAGTTTGCCAGAATTTGAGTTACTGCGTTCTTGTTTTGTAGGGCAGTACAGTACTCACTCCTTCTGTACCCCTTCTGCTCTGCCCTTCACTCCATGCATCTTCCTCTCCTCTCCTTTCCTCTCCTCCTCTGTTCTAATGCCCCCTCTTCGCTCCTCTCCTCTCCTCTCTTCCATGTACCCCTCTCCTCTCTTCCATGTACTCCTCTCCTCTCCTCTCCTCTCCTCTCCTCTCCTCCATGTACCCCTCTCCTCTCCTCTCCTCTCCTCTCCTCTCCTCCTCTGTTCTAATGCCCCCTCTTCCCTCCTCTCCTCTCCTCTCCTCTCCTCTCCTCTCCTCTCCTCTCCTCTCTTCCATGTACTCCTCTCCTCTCCTCTCCTCTCCTCTCCTTTCCTCTCCTCCTCTCCTCTATTGGCAGCAGGTCTTCATTCCCCTCTTCCTCTCTCCATCTGAGCCCACAGGCTGCAGGGATGATCATTTCCACCATGACAGCGGGCAGTCACTGACCTTCATATGGGTTCTGTGGATAGATTTTTTAAAAATGTATTCATTGGCTACGTTTACGTGACGTCTTTAATTCCGAATGAATAATTCCGGATGAAATAGTTCCATTGAGCTCCCTTTGATCTTCCATTCAATTCCAAGTGTTTACAAGAGGTTTTCAAAGCAGAATTAAGCTTTATTCAGAATTAAAGTGAGTTAAAGTGGTCATTGAAAAATGAGTTACCATAGTACTACACTACTATGACATAACATAGGGTCTTTAGTAATGCACATACCACTTGGCCGTCTTGGCCTCTAGTAACAGTGAATTCATAACGCTGTGTCTGAACAGCAGGGCTTTACACTAACTCTTTCGCTTGCCTGCCATGTGGCTAGTGGTTTTCCTGAGTCACTAGCCATCCAGCTATTCTACTAGCCACAAATTTGTTTTGTTTTTTCCTTCATCATGACACTGTTCATCTAACCTCAGAAGATGAGGTGTTAAAGCAAGCAGATGAGTGCATGGAAATAAATTAAACAAATAGAAACTGAGTAATTGATCTTTTTCTTGAACTCAAATAGAAACAATTGATGCACAAGGTGTAAAATGCAGAATATATGCTATTCTGATATGTCAAGCTACCCGCCAAATTGGCTAGTGGCACTGTAATTGTTACTAGCCACAGCCAAGTTTTACCAGCATTTGGCCGATTGGCAGGTGCCAGTGTCAAGCCCTGCTGAACAGGTTAAAAACATTTTGACTGTTGGTCATTCACAGTTGTCTGAGCCATGATTCCATTTGTGTGTGTGCCGGTGAAACATTTTTTACTGTTTGTCTATAGACAAGACGCTTGCTTTCTTGACACAGAACATAATTGTGATTATACGCTATCTGATTTGATGTCTTGAACGAGTTGATGAAACGTTTCTGCTCCTGCGCTGTGTTTTAGTGTGTTTACCCTCTGGTCAAGGACAAAACAGGCATCAATTTGCTTCTGCACGTGTTGTGATCTTTTCCTGAGAAGTTTTTAGGTAGAACAAAAGAGGCTCTTCTGATTTTACCTTGGAGAAGGGTAGCAGGCAGAGAGAGAGAGAGAGAGAGAGAGAGAGAGAGAGACAAAGAGAGAGAGAGGGAGACAGAGAGAGAGTTTGTGACAGAGAGAGAGAGAGAGAGAGAGAGAGAGAGAGAGAGAGAGAGAGAGAGTTTGTGACAGGGAGAAAGAAAGAAAGAGAGACAAGGAGAGAGAGCAAGTGATCGAGAGAAAGAAAGACAAGGCGAGAGAGAGAGAGAGAGAGAGAGAGAGAGAGAGAGAGAGAGAGAGAGAGAGAGAGAACAAAGATTAGAGAGTAGTGCCGGTGCGGTGCGGTGTGGTGCAGCGCTGCCTGAGTTGCCTGAGTGGAAATGGACACCCCTGACAAGAGTGAGCAGTGAAGCGCGGTGAGAAGGCCTGTCCTGCTCTCTGCAGCCCCAGCCCTCTCCTTGTCTGTGCCCATCCCACAAGGCACTCTGAGAGCCGCGGCCCTCCCGTCAAACACAGGGCGCGCTTTTGTTCTCCCCGTCGTGCTCTGTGGCGCGCAGTGCAGTCCATTATTTGTCCTTCACCTGAACTTTTGACGAAGGGGGCAGAGTGGGGTGACGGAGGGGGTGGGCTCAGAAAGGAGGTGGATGGATGGAAGAGCAAAGGGTGTGTGCTGTGTGGGGGGTGGTGGGGGTCGGGGGTGGGGGTGGGGGTGGGGTTGTGGCTGGGGGTCCTGTCTGATGGAGACAGATGGAGCAGAAATGTGTTTAAGGGTCAAGCGTAGCCTCTTGTTTCAAAACAAATGCTGCGGCGCAATTATTTATGTGTGTGGAACAGAACAGGGGAGAAAACACGCACCACCCCTCTGGTATGGCCATTGTCCACAGGAAACGCGATCACAATCTCCAAAGGCTCCAAAGATTAGGTGACCATCCAGAGGGTCCTGTTCCTTTGTTGCACGTCCTTCATCTTCCTTGTCTTGTCTCATCAATGGCGATCGATGAATCAGAGCTCTTTGTAAAATGAAGATATTGACCATTCCAAATACCATGAAGAAAGTCAACAAGGACCAGGTAAACAGATACATAGGTAAAGAATACCCCCCCCCCCCCCCCCCAAAAAAAAGTGGAGGAACAATTGCATGCAGTGTTAATATTCCACATCAAAAAGTGGACTTCCCTGAAATGGAGGGCCCATTTGCTGCGCACACACAAACGCACGCACATGCGCACACACACACGCACACGCACGTGCGCGCACACGCACACACACACACACCCACACGCACACACCATCAGATAATGATTTATTTAACTGAATACTGTTTAGAGTCCCGCGGGGGCTTGGATTTCCTGCATGATTGTTCAATGTCTGCACGGTGATGTGGGCATTTCTTTTATCTTTGATGACAACAGAAGGCCTACCTAATGGACTTGGCCCTCTCTGTTTATGATCTAATATATTCCATTATGCTCTGACCAGTGCTTACACTCACACTAAGATAAAGAGTGCGTTCATATACTGTAGTATATACGTATAGTGTATCACGTGACACATGTTGTATGGCTGCACATGATATAACACGTACCACTGAATTAATTTTTATTCTCTTCAAAGAGCATCCTTCCAGTGGTGCGATATCTACATCGGTTACAAGCACACTTTCTAAACTGTGTAATAGAGAGTTTATTACTAACGGTCAGCAGGAAAAATATAGTACATCATATTGACTCATCACACATACAAATCTACACACAGACCAGCTAAGAAACTTGACTGTGTAAGAACTTTTCCGATAAGAACTGGTGGTGTTCCTTTTTTAACACCACCACCTTTTTGGTCTCACCATAAAGCCGATCTACGTACACACACCCCTGCGAAGGACAGTTATTAAATATACATGGGCCTTTTATATCCATGACTCACACCCCTACTACACTGGTCCCAGGTGTTCAGCAATAATAATAAAAACAAAAACAAATCCCATCATGGTGTAGCCTATGACGAGTTGGTGGCTGAGCGGAGGGTCTTTGGAGGTAAAACACCTTTAATGCTTTGAACCATCCAAATAAGATCAATGTCAAATGGGATACCACTTAAACCCCTCGGCTTCCTTTTGGAAGATCCTGATGTTGTTTTAGACCAGAGTGCACCTTTATCTGGCTGACACATCTCTCTCCCTCCCTTCTTTTTTGGGGAGGGAGGGAGGGAGTAAGCGAGGGAGCAAGAAGAGAAGAGAAGAGACGAAAAGAAAAGAAAAAAGGGCTCCTGAATGAAACGGAGCACCTGTCTTTGTGTGATCTCTTGGGCAGGAGAGAAATCCCAGCAGGCTGTGTAGTGGGATCACAGCGACAGCTACGGTGTGTGTGTGTGTGTTTGAGGGTCGTTGGATTAGCCATGTCAGAGCAGGTCCCTGCATGCAAGAGCTGTGTGGTCACTTACGCACGGTGAGGTAGCACCGGCACTAAAATGGTGTGTGTGTGTGTTTGTGTCCACACACATATACGCACACACATGAAAAACGAGGTACGTAACTTACCTCACTATCTACTGTTCAGACACACACACACACACACACACACACACACACACACACACACACACACACACACACACACACACACACACACACACACACTATACCGGTGGTCCAGCTCACTGCAGCCAAGCTGTTACTTCTCCTCCACCCGTTCCCCCCTTCTTCCTCTCTTCCTTTTCCCCGTCTCTGCAGTGCATCTCCCATTCATCTAACACAGTGCCACCACCCCAAAAACGGGCAAAAGACAGTCCTCCTTCTCTCTCAGGTCTCACCCTCCTTCCCTCCTTCCCTCTCCTCCTCGTGCCACTACCCCAACACAGGCAAAAGACAGTCCTCCTTCTTTCTTTCTCTCTCATATCTCTCCCTCCCTCCCTCTCTCTCCTCCTCCTCGTCCACCTTCCTGCACTCCCCTGCCTTACTCAAGTCACTACTCCCTCACAGGGGCTTAGCTATAAGGGGGAGGCAAGCCGGGCACTTGCTCTTGGGCCCAGGCGCCCCCTCTCGTATTGGTGGTGGTGGGCCTATTATGAACTTGGCAGGCTGAATGGGGGGGCCGTATCTGTGTTTTGCTCTGGGGCCCTGTCTGCAGTTGTTCCACCCCTGGACTTACACCTAGCCCCCTCTAATAATGGTGGTGGGGGGCCTTATTATGAACTTGGCAGGCTGTATATCGGGCCCTGATCTGTGTTTTGCTCTAGGGGCTCAGTCTGTAGTTGTTCCGCCCCTGCTCTCTCCTTTTCCTTTCGGCAGATGTCCTCTGCTCCTCGCTGGGGTTCCCTGGCCACCCATGCTTTTAAAGTGCCGCGCCGTGACCCCCCTTACACGCGCACACACACACGCACACGCACACGCGCAGACACACACACACACACACACACACGCGCAGACACACACACACACACACACACACGCGCAGACACACGCACACGCACACGCGCAGACACACACACACACACACACACAAGCAGACACGCACACACACACACCACCCATTGCTACCCTGAAGTACGGTTCTTTATTGTGCACCCCACTTTGGGCCAGCGACTCAAAAAGGTGACATAAATGCATGTGTTCTTTTTTTGCTGCTCCCTTATTGTCCCATAAAGAGATACCTGAAACAAGTCAGAGGACACAAACATACATTAGGAAGCTTGCGCATGCATGTGTGCACGCACGTACACAAACATGTACACGCCCATGCACACACACACACACACACGCACACGCACACGCACACGCACACACACACACACACGCACACGCACACGCACACGCACACACAAATGTCTTTATCAGCTGCCTGAGACATACCTACATACCAACATGTCCCGTTCGACCGCTGCCTGCCACAGTAGCAGGAGAAGTCATCAATATCCTCAGTAGTCAAACCCACATTTTACATTTGAAAATAGCTGTTTTTTAAGATTTTTTTTGGTCTATTTTTTAGACTTTATACAGGACAGTACGAGAGGTAGACAGGAAGCAAAAGGGGAGAGAGATGGGGCGGGGAATTGAACCCGGGTCAGCCGCATGGCAGGCGAGTGCCCTACCGGATGGCCACAGTCAAACCCACATTTTACATTTGAATTAGCCATACACAGACAAAGGAAACACACGCAGACAGATATAAAAATATCATACGCTTTTAATAGATCTCTCTCTTTTTTTCTTTACATTTGGATGAAAGAAAGAAAGACAGAAAGAAAAGAAGAAAAAAAACAGAAGATGAAATTTTAATTACAGGCCGAAATGATGTATAATTGTAGCTCATTTGTCGAGAAACGCCCGGCCGAGGTGGCTGCCGCTGTGGCGTGAGTGGTGAGAAGGGGATTATTATTTTGAAGAGAGAGAGAGTGTGTGTGTGAGTGTGTGTGTGTGTGTGTGTGTCTGTGTGTGTGTGTGCGCTGCTAGCTCCATTCTCCAGTACTGAGGGATCGCCAAAGGTCAAGATCTCAACTCACTCTCTATCTCACTCCCACACTTTCTTCCCCTGAGCGGAGGTGTGTGTGTGTGTGTGTGTGAGGCTGTGTGTGTGTGTGTGTTTGATGTTGACATCAAACATCATCCAACAATGACATTGTGAGCTGAAAAAAATATGTGTATAATATAAGCGTACAAGGGTGGAGTGTGTCAGGGTGTAGGGCACGCTGTGCATGCTGGGTAGTGGTTGTGTACTACCAGTGGCAATCTTGCAATCACTGGCGCTCCGGGTGACGTCCCATCCCACACCCCGCTCACAGGCCCACAGGCGTTTTTTTGTGTGCAAAATCAGCGGGGAAAATGGTTATAAAACCGCTAATATCACGTAATTATTGCATTAACATGGTAATAGCACAAAAAACAGCATGTTAATAGTGCTAATTGGCGATGTTCGGCGATGTTCGATTTTCGGCAATGTCGTCGGGGGCAGAGTTTTGCGCTGGTGCTGCCCCCCTCACAGGTGCCACCATAGCCTGACGACGCCACGCCATCCTATGTACTCCACCAGGGCTCTAAATTAACACCAGCCAATCAGCCAAATGCTGGTAAAATTTCAGTTTGGCTGGAAAAGACCAAATTAATACCCACTTTGACCCATTAGTGAGTGTGTATTTGACTATTGAGATTAACGTCTTACTAGCCATTTTGGCTGATTAAGAAAAAGGTTTACTTAGAGCCCTGTACTCCACCCAAAGAATTTGTCTCTGCACCTAGTCTGGCGAAAACCTCCAAGCTTGATTCGCTCACTGTTTAGCCAATTAGCAAACAGTTGAGAGCGGTGATGCAGAACTCACCCGCGAAGTCCGTTACTGATTGGTTAAGGTAACACTATTCACACTTTTTTTTGTTATTTGTATGCTTTTGCGACACTATATTGTAACAGCTGTGCTAATAAAGCACAATATGGGTTTTAATTTGAATTCGGAACTCCAATGAATTTAAATGACAGAGTAAGATCAGACCATCTCCCACTCTCCACGGAGACGGATTCCTCTTAGCTTTCACCAGACTGCTTGACGGAGTCATTAGTCGGTTTTCGCCCAGGCCAGTGCCACCCCCCCTGGGGTAGTTGCCCAGTTGGCCCACCCCTGAGTGGTTGTGTACAACTGGTCATGATGCACACTGGGCACTGTGTGGCTAGCTTGATTATCATCGACTTTCAAATCTCGTACCGAGATGTTGGTCTGACCAAGAAGATAACAAATAACGTTTCCCAAACGGCCTGGTTAACCCGCCTCCCTCGGTTTGCTACTGGTCAAGGCCAGAAAAGGCTGTGCCGAAGTTTAAACCAAACATTTTCTTAGTCCCAATAGAACGTCTCTGCTTAAACCACGTCACTGCCTTGAACACACCTCCCACCAGGGCCGTTGGGGCTGCTAAAAGTTGATTGCTTCCCGACAAAGTGGGTGGAGTTCCCGATTTCTCCGGAGCTTAGAAAATATATTTGTATAGCTCCTGTCCTGACTGCATCACTGGGACGG
>NC_085880.1:41989384-41991884 GCF_034702125.1 Engraulis encrasicolus | reverse complement strand
AAAAGCTCATCTACCTAGCATCTGCACTTGTTCTGTATTTCCTGACCTGTGCACTTTGTATCTGCTAGTGATGTTGGCTACGATTATGTCAATTGTAAGTCGCTTTGGCTAAAAAGCGTCTGCCAAATGCAATGTAATGTAATGTACTGTTTTGGGTTTAGGCTACTGGTGAGCTCATTTTGACAACGCAGTCCATGTCGACAGAAGGAGAGGAGGAGAGAAGGGAGTGGCGGAGGGACGGAGTGTTGAGTGGAGGAGGGTGGAGGATGAGGTGGCACTGTGCTCCATTGCGAGTCGTTTTTGTTGAAAAGCATCTGTAAAATGCAATTTGAAAGCTAATTTTGACAACGTGGCACATGTCGACAGAAGGAGAGAGGAGAGAAGGGAGTGACAGAGGATGGAGTGGAGGAGAGCGGAGGGCAGAGGATGTGGAGGGTGGAGGATGACAACATAGCCCATGAGGCTGTTCCAATCTTCGTACTTTCCGCCCTTCCCGCACTGTGTTTGGGTACGCAGGGCGGTTCCATTTCTAATCGCGGCGGTGAAGTGTACTGTAAACTACCCGGATAACGCCCTCAAACCGGCCGTTTTTTGAAGTGTGGAGTTATGTACACTTTTCGCACTCAACGGCCGCCATGTTTGTTACGTAGTTTCTTCTCTGGTTGAGTGTCAGATTGATCAACTGCCGAATCTCTGTGATGACAGCATAGCTTTGATTCCAAAGACAATAGCCATGTGTATAAGAGAAAGGTAGCCTGGTGAACCAGCGCCACTATTTAGTCTGGTTTATCAGGCTAAGAGAAAGGGGTAACTTTTAAAAATTGTCAACATAAGGAACAGTGTCTTCCGTGATGGATTGTATATTGGCGGTTGGTAAACTCTGATGACACGCTACAACCGTCATTTCCGTGAAGTGTATCAGACAAAACGTGAATTGGACCTGCACTTCACCCTCATATTTAGCTGTTAAGTTGAGGGTGGAAAGTGCACTGTATCACAGTACACAGTGCAGAGTGTGGAGAATGGAACACGCTCCATGTCTACAGAACGAGAGAGGCGAGAGAAGGGAGTGGCGGAGGGATGGAGTGGAGGAGGGATGGAGGGTGGAGGATGAGATAGCTCTGTGCCCGATTGCAAGTCGTTTTGGTCAAAAAGCATCTGCAAAAATGTAATGTACTGTAATGCGAAAGCTTATTTTGACAACATAGCCCATGTTGATGGAAGTAGAGGGGGAGAGAAGGGAGTGATGAAGAGGCGGAGTGGTGGAGGGTGGAAGATGACAACGTATAGCCTATATCGACAGAAGGAGAGAAGAGAGAGGGGAAAGTGGCGGAGTGGAGGATGACAATGTAGCCCATGTCGACAGAAGGAGAGAGGGGAGAATAGAGAGGGTGGAGTGGTGGAGGGTGGTGGAGGGTGGAAGATGAGGGGGCACAACTGTGCTCAATTGTAAGTCGTTTTGGTTAAAAAGCGTCTGCAAAATGCAATGTAAAAGCTAATTTTGACAGCGTAGCCCATGTCGACATAAGGAGAGAGGGGAGAAGAGAGAGGGGAAACTGGCGGAGGTTGGAGTGGTGGAGGGTGGAGGAGGGTGGAAGATGAGGGGGCACAACTGTGCTTGATTGCAAGTTGTTTCGGTTCAAAAGCGTCTGCAAAATGCAATGTAAAAGCTCATTTTGACAACGTAACCCATGTTGACGGAAGGAGAGAGGGGAGAAGGGAGTGGTGGAGGGTGGAGTGGAGGAGGGTAGAAGATGAGGGGGTACAACTGTGCTCGATTGCAAGTTGTTTTGGTTAAAAAGCGTCAAATATAACGCTAAAATGCAATGTAATGTATTGTAATGTAATGTAAAAGCTCATTTTAACAACATAGACGGAAGGAGAGGGGGAATGGAGAGGGTGAAGTGGTGGAGGGTGGAGGGTGGAGGATGGAAGATGACAACGTATAGCCTATATCGACAGAAGGAGAGAAGAGACAGGGGAAAGTGGCGGAGTGGAGGATGACAATGTAGCCCATGTCGACAGAAGGAGAATAGAGGGGAGAATAGAGAGGGTGGAGTGGTGGAAGGTGATGGAGGGTGGAAGATGAGGGGGCACAACTGTGCTCAATTGTAAGTCGTTTTGGTCAAGCGTCAAATGTAAACGCAAAACGCAAAAATGCAATGTAATGTATTGTAATGTAATGTAAAAGCTCATTTTAACAACATAGACGGAAGGAGAGGGGGAATGGAGTGGTGGAGTGGTGGAAGGTGGTGGAGGGTGGAAGACGAGGGGGCACAACTGTGCTCCTCCGCTCGCTGCGCTGCATGGCGATCAATTCTCCCTGAAAGGGGTGACTGCACTGCCGCCTGATGAATAAGTGATGGGCAGGGGGAGGCTGGCTGGGCACTCGGCAGACACCGGGGCTGCACGGAGCAGGGGGCATGTCTGGACCAAGCCTCCCCAGGGAGGAGGCCAGGACACTGGGCTGGGGTTGGGGCCAAGGGCTGGTGGAGGTGGA
>NC_085880.1:41976884-41984384 GCF_034702125.1 Engraulis encrasicolus | reverse complement strand
CTCTCTCTTTCTGACACATGAGCACATACACATGGACATGGACACACACACACACACAGTCACACATACACTCTTTCTCTCATTACCTCTGTTTCAGTCACTCGTGGGTTTCTGTCTTGTCCAATTCCATCACTCAGCACTTTCTTCCCCTCTCTCAGTACGCTCTCTCTCTCTCTCCCTCTCTCTCTCTCTCTCTCTCTCTCTCTCTCTCTCTCTCTCAATCTCCCCCAGGACTGTTGGCATGCCGTCTTTCTCTCAGCGCTCTCTCTCTCTCTTAACTCTCGCTTTATTTGTCTGTCTGTCTCACTCACTCTCTCGTTCTCTCTCTGAGGTCTTAATCCTCCATCATGCATGTATTTGAGGGGATTTTCTCTTGTGCATGTGAAGACATTGCTTTCTATTATTGTTTTCATTATTAGACATTGTATGCAATAATTGGCAACTTGGATAAAATATTAAAAATTAAAAATTCTAGTGGCAAATATTCCGAAATGACCGGGCTTTTACCTGTCCAACTCAACCAGCTGATCATTCATCATTCAACCAGCCAACCACTTGGTTGAATTGGACAGGCAAAACCTTCTGGTTGCCAAACAGGCTGCTCTATCACCTGAACCACCACCACCATCCTATGAGACACGCAGAGAGATAAAGAAGAGGAGGCCCAGCCGTGGCTTAGGCGGCTGGGCACTGGACTGCAACGCGGGCGACCCGGGTTCGATTCCCCGTCCCAAGGTCATTTCCCAGGTCTCAGTCTTCACTGTCTAGTCCAAATAAAGGTGACCCCCCCCTCTTCCCCAAGGACATTATATATATATATGAAGGCTTTATTTGCAAAACGGTGTATCTCCATTTTTTGAATTTTGCATTTTATTATTGAAAATGACTGTTCGGAGGGCCTACTACCTAAGTGTGAATTCTTACCATTCAAATATTTTGGGAACATACTTTTTTAACCTATATAAAATGCATTTTGCAATGCAATTCAATGGAATGCCCAATACAAAAAGGTCAATTTCCCAACATTCTACAAAATGGAGATACACCGTTTTGCAAATAAACCCTTCATATATATATATATATATATATATATACATAAAACAGAAAACAAGGAAGAGGTGAGTACCTGGAGCAGACCCTGAGGTCCCAGTAGCGGATGTATGTGTCGTAACCGCAGGTCAGGAGCTGGAACGGAGACTCATAGATGATATCCAGCACACCTGCTCCACGCCGAAAACCTGCACCCAAACAAGACACCAACTGACATCTGTGGAGGGTGGAGGGAGAGAGAGATTGAGAGAGAGCGAGAGAGAGAGATGGAGAGATGGAGAGAGAGAGATGGAGAGATGGCGAGAGAGAGAGAGAGAGAGAGAAAGATAGAGAGAGAGAGAGAGAGAAATATGGACGGAGAAACAAAGAGAGAAAAAAAGAGACACAGTGAATCATTTCTAAAATATTTCCTAAAACCAAAAAAAAATCCAACACCTGGCCCAGCTACATGTGTTTCTACGGGGGTACATGTTTCCGAGACAGGTGTTACTAACAGTTACAAAGTGTCTTTTTTTTTTGTTCTTTTTCCGCAACAAATCCCATCTGATGCAACAGCACCAAAGGAAGGAGAGGGCACATCTGTATAAATAAACGCCGGCTTTTCAAAAGACCTCCACTTAAAGTAAAAAAAAAAAAGGGGAAAAAGAGCGAGTCATCAAAGGATCCTCAGATCACCCTCACCTCGAACAAATTACCTGAATCCTGTCGTTGAGATAAGACTGCTTTACCTCTCTGGGAATTTGTTATCTAGCATAGTGAAGACATTAGAGTCTCTCTCTCTCTCTCTCTCTCTCTCTCTCTCTCTCTCTCTCTCTCTCTCTCTCTCTCTCTCTCTCTCTCTCTCTCTCTCTCTCTCTCTCTCTCTCTCTCTCTCTCTCTCTCTCTCTCTCTCTCTCTCTCTCTCTCTCTCTCTCTCTCTCTGTGAATTTGTTATCTAGCATAGTTAAGACATTAGTCTCTCTCTCTCTCTCTCTCTCTCTCTGAGCTGAGTTGTAATCCCCTCGCTACACAAACCCCTATCCAAAGCCACCTACCCGGCCACCCCTTCCAAAATGCCTTCATTTGCCCCTAGTTAATCTCTTATTACGACCTCAAATCCCTCTCGGAGGTTTTCAACAGCCTCGGGGGGCTGCAGACGACACCTTGGGGGCCTCACAAAGGGCCTGCTGGGGGCGGCGGCAGGGGTGCAGGCCAAGCGATGGAGGGATGGGGGTGTTAGTGATGGAGGAGAAGAAGAGGGGAGAAGAAGAGGGGAGAAGAAGAGGGGAGAAGAAGAGGGGAGAAGAAGAGGGGAGAAGAAGAGAGGAGAAGAGGAGAGGAGAAGAAGAGGGGAGAAGAAGAGGGGAGAAGAAGAGAGGAGAAGAAGAGGGGGGAGAAAACGCAAACACCTTCTCTGGCCATGAATGGAGGATGGAGGAAAGTAGATTAGCAGTGACACTGTAGTCTGGTGTGGTCTGTCCTCTCGCCGCGCCACACACCCCCAAGACGTGTGTGTGTGTGTGTGTGTGTGTGTGTGTGTGTGTGTGTGTGTGTGTGTGTGTGTGTGTGTGTGTGTGTGTGTGTGTGTGTGTGTATGTGTGTGTGTGTGCAGGCAATTGTGTATATTTACCCCCAAGGAGTGTGTGTGTGTGTGTGTGTGTGTGTGTGTGTGTGTGTGTGTGTGTGTGTGTGTGTGTGTGTGTGTGTGTGTGTGTGTGTGTGTGTGTGTGTGTGTGTGTGTGTACGTATGTGACTCAGTCTGTGTGTGTCTATATGTCTGCGTGGATCTGTGTGTGTGTGTGTATCAGTCTGTGTGTATGTGTGCTGTGCGTGTGAGCATTTGTGTGTGTCTGTGTTTGTGTGTGAGAAATGGGGGATAAAAAGAGAGAGAGCCTGGGAGACAGATAGGGCGAGGAGAGGAGGGGGCAGTGCTAACACCACGCTCCCCTGATCACAGCACTACGGAGACCCATAGTGCTCCATTTCTCCACCTCCACCCTCTCTCTCTCTCCCCCTTTCGCTCTCTCAGTCCTTCTCTCTCTCTCTCTCTCTCTCTCTTTCACTCTCTCTGTGACTGTCTCTCGGCTGGCCGGCCTACAAGGCAAAGGGCAGATTATTGCGGAATAACAATTTCTTTGTTGCCATTTAATTCCCTCCATGACCGTGACTGTGTGCTGTGTGTGTGTGTGTGTGTGTGTGTGTGTGTGTGTGTGTGTGTGTGTGTGTGTGTGTGTGTGTGTGTGTGTGTGTGTGTGTGTGTGTGTGTGTGTGTGTGTGTGCACGTCTGGGGTTGGAACCTTTGATACCTGGTCCCTAGCAACTATTTAGTGCGGCCCCAGAGGTCCCTGGCGACCGCCCCCCACGATTTTTTTTTTGAGGGGGGGCTGCCATGGGCCGCGACGGCGGAGGGCCCAGACGCGTAATCCCCACCACCCACCCCTCCCAAAACCCACAAAGCCCCAAACCTGCGCTCAAGGGGGTGGGTGGGAGAGGGTGGTGCGGGGCAGCGGCGGGGGTCTTATTGGACGAGCCTCTTTAAGAGGTGGACTCCCACGAATAAAGCCCAGACTCCTGGAGGGTCAGGGCAGACAAGCGAACCCACCCCTTTTACCCTCACTCACATCCCCATCCCCATCCCAACCTCACAACACAACCACCCCAGCCAGCTCCACCCCCACCAGCACACCTTGGACAAGACTGGCCTCACACATGGACTGTTAGTGTGGAAAGCCGAGTAGAACCCACCGCCCGGCCCTGCCGTGGCCTAGTGGTAGGGCACTGGGTTACTACGCCGGCGACACAGGTTCTATGCCCGGGTCATACGCCGATCCTTCCCTGTCTCTCTCTCCCCACTTATCTGCTGTCTGTCCTCCACTGTGCAGTCAAAAATAAACCCTAAAAAAACAGAACAAAAACAAAACAAAAGAGAACCCACCACCCGACTTATCACTGCCGCCCATTGACTGTCAATGTGCATTTGGCCTATTGAACATTTTCAGGTTTGTTTAGGTTAAATCTGGGAATTATCCAGTTTTTTGAAGCTCGAAGTTGACAGGTGTATTTTGCAAAGTTGACAGGTGTATTTTGCACACCTCAAATCCACCGTTTGCCATGGATGCAAGCAATGGTTAAAACTAGTAGAGCATGAAAATTGTGCACATCCTGGTCTGCCTCACAGTGTTGTAAGTGTTCAAATTCAGATGCAGAAAGTATACTTTTTTAAATTGTAGAGAAAGAAAACAAGTTAAGATATGTGTGACTTAAAATAATACATGTAATATAGCCTATGTTAGCTCGTCTTGGGAGCACTGATTGCACTTGTAGAAATCCTCTTGCGGACCACAAGTGGTCCCCGGACCACACTTTTAGAATCTCTGCACTGGATAGACGGGGAGTTATGCCCGCCTTTTGAGAACTGGAAGCTTGGCCAGACTAGACCAGAAGCTGAAAAGTTGAGCTTCGCAGGCCAGATAGATACAGTAGCCAGACTAATAATCTCCACCCTCTTTCGTCTCATCCTTGTTGCCCCGCTATAATTTGAGATCAGATGGCACAGATAATGAGCGTGGGGCGGAGGGTGTGGATAGTGGGGTGTAGCGTGTGGAGTGAAGATGTGTGTGTGTGTGTGTGTGTGTGTGTGTGTGTGTGTGTGTGTGTGTGTCTGTGTGTGTGTGTGTGTGTGTGTGTGTGTGTGTGTGTGTGTGTGTGTGTGTGTGTGTGTGTGTGTGTGTGTGTGTGTGTGTGTGTGTGGTGGAGAAGGGAAGGGGAGAGAGGAGACGTGTGACAGACTGGGCCTCTAGTCTACAAAGTGTCAAGAGGAGCGCTCGCTCGAGACAAGAAAAACAAGTGCTATAAAAGAGTTGCACACATCTGCGCTGTGATTTTAAAGCCGGTAAATAGCACTGTTGGTCCAGGGCAGAGCGAGCAGAGGGAGCAAACACACACGGGATTCTTAAATTGTTAGGTCACCGGCTTTTTTTATGTGTGCCTGTGAAGATTACAGGATGGGGGGATAACCGTATAATCTTTCCAATGACTGCAGTGAGCGCAGTGCAGAGCCCGGCTGGACTTGTTCTTATTGTCAGCTTTCTGCACACCAACCAGGCAGGGTCGGATTAATGCACAGGCACACAGATATGGCTGCAGCCTAGGGGCCCTTACCTGCCAAGGGGGGTCCCACAGGCTAGATATGGCTGCAGCCTAGGGGCCCCAACCTGCCAGGGGGGGTCCCACAGGCTAGATATGGCTGCAGCCTAGGGGCCCCAACCTGCCAGGGGGGGTCCCACAGGCTAGATGACTGCAGCCTAGGGGCCCCAACCTGCCAGGGGGGGTCCCACAGGCTAACGTAGATATGGCTGCAGTCTAGGGGCCCCAACCCTACACAGTACACACAAGAACCGCCTATACCAAATTGTTAAGTGGTCAAGTAAACTGACCGGTGAGTCACAGCTGCACCCCTCTTCCCTATATACAAAGCAACTACAGCGGATAGCGCTATCCTCGATGACAGCCGACACCCTTTGAATAGTGAGTTCCAGTACCTCCCCTCCAGACGGAGGCTGGTAGTTCCTGGTTGCAGAACCAATAGATTCAGTTGCCTTTCAGATGACTGGCCCGGCAAAAGCTGCCAGTAGCACTTCACGTGATGGGAGATGTTATGTTCAGGCTTTTGTTACTAGATGGCACGTCACACACGTCACAGCGTATGCAATGTTATGTGTGCAATGGTTCTTCCGGTAAAGACACCTAAACGCATCTCTGTCTCTGTCCAGTTATTTACCTAACCTAAGACACTACAGGAGATTTGATGAAAGATTTTCTAGGTTACTTTTCCACCATCGCTGACTTTGCTTGTGCATTGATCAGTCCATTGACTCAGGAGTAGAGGACAGTGTGTGTGTGGGATAGTGAATGGTACAAAAGAGAATGCAAAGATTTGATTATCTTACTATGCAACAAATGCTTGACTATGAGTTAAACAGGTACAATCTCTTGCACTCAGAGCCAAGGCACACCCTTTTTGAGGACAAAATGCCAAGGCACACACACCCACAATTGTGCATGTTCACTGAAAATAAAACCCTATTGCCTATACTGTATTAACAATGTACAGCCATTCTATAATTTTCCATGGAACACCAGGGGATCTCTCATGGCACACAAGTGCTCCCCGTCACAGCGGTTGACAAACGCTGATTTACAATATATTTAATGCTTTTTAATGTTATAAGAGCCATTCCCAAATGTGATGCTTGTGATGTTTGTCCAATGTCTTTAAAAAAAACAACAACCAAGCCTTCCACAGCCTCTCTTCTCTATTCTCTATGGGCTGGTCAGGGAGTGCCACAGCTATTTTCTCCGCTCTGCTTGTCCCGCACACCCTTCACTTCACCTCACACTCTGCATCATCCAGACGCTGGTGGCCTGGCTCGCCTCCAAGTGGTCCAAATAAAGTCACAGACTGTCCCTCTCCACACAGACGCACAGACTCAACTGGTCAGACTGTCCACTCCACCTCTGTCAGACTGTCTCCACCAACATACACACCGACTTAACTGGTCAGACTGGACAGACTGGGCCGGCATCAGGGGTCAGTGATGCGCGGGTCGACGAAAAAACAAGACACACCCGACCGCTTTTTTCCCTAGTCCGCCCGCTTGCCCTGCCCGCAAGAAATATTCATGAAAAATATTCACCCGGCCCGCTTCCCGACCCGCCTTTGAAAATAGTAGCCGTGCGTCTTTATGAACACCCTAGCGTCATTGGCAAAGCACAATCAGGTCAATAAAGGTCTTAAAAAAGGAATTTGCATCAAAAACAAGACAGCTGTGCATTTCAACAGGACATGTTGGATTTTTGAACCGAGGGCATGCAATGACGACTGCCGACTGTCACCTGTTTATTTCGGTAACATAGTCGTTTGGATACATGGAGAAAATTAATCTGTAGGTTGGTGAGCAGACGGAGCCAGCCGTCAAGTGGATTGCCTCGTAGTCATGGTATGACACAGGAAATGAAAACGAACTCCGTAAGCAACACATGAGTGCGACACCATTACAATTGTAGGCCTATAAGAAAATATGTAGGCTATATCCATCACTGCACTGTTTAGAGAGCACCCTCTGTGTTCTTCAAAATGCACTTAATGGTTGCACCTGCTGCACCAGTTGCGCGCAGAAGATATTCGGCCGACGCAGGAGCCTCATTAAGTCTCCTGCAGAGCGCGTGGCAACCTCGTAGTTATTCAGCCATATAAACTTTGATCTATTTCGCAAAAAATGTCCCTGTCTGCTAAAGTAAATTATAGCCTATTGGCTAGCCTATAGCCTACTTTAAAATTCGGCATCATTTCAAAGGTCCTGACCGACCGCACCCGACCCGAATTTCATTAAAAATAATATTTCATAACCCGTGCCTGCGGTCGACCGCAGTCAACTGCAAGCGCCCGCTGCTTTCGGGTCAGCCCGCGCA